>NW_027395279.1:1300500-1601000 GCF_027580225.2 Misgurnus anguillicaudatus
TGGACTTATCTAACTCTGGGGGATATGGTGAATAAGCTAAATTCCCAAAATGTGGGCGTGTTCCTTTAAAATCGATGCATGGGAAGATCAAATCTGTGCGTAAAAATGCTTTATAAATGAGGCCCCACATCTCACTTGAAATTTATATTTGAAGAGTTTCGTTGCAAAACGAGATAAATCCATTTTTTAACATTTTTGTCAAAACATGTTTATTATTATGTTATGATGTTATTATTTTGTTTTATGGTGCTACTTAGCTGTATTTTTAAGTTATGACGGTTTAAATCAAAACAAACCAACTGCAGTTGCATTGAAATGAATTGGAATGCACAACCAAAAATCACGATTTCTGAACAATTAACAAAACGGTGGTTATCTCATTTTGCAACGAAACTCTTCATATATTTTACGAGTGTATGTGTGCGCGCGAGCGACCGAACGAGAGAGAGAGGCTTCTGATATCGTTGTCATTTTCTAGTTTGTTTCATCATCTCCGATTTTAAGGAGTACTCGGCATGTACTCAAGATTTTTTTAAACTCCTCAAAAAATGGAGTAATGGTGACAGCCCTAAATTCAACGTAGAGATATATGCAGTATAGTCCTAACACACATTTAAAGTGTTATTAAAAAATGAAATGTTTTTAGCAGGTAGATCTTGTCGGCTGTATCATTTTAAAAGTAGATCACCACACAAAAAAGTCTGGACACCCCTGTTGTAGGATATGTAGTATAGTTCCTACATCGCACTTTTATAAATTAGGCCCCAGGTTTGATTGAAAGTTTCCAAAGAACACAACGTGTGGCACTCATTTGCTTACATTTGCTTAGGGACCTAAAAATAACACATTTAAAGCATCGCTTTGTTTATTCACCTCAACCAATCAGAGGCAGATACGGTGGCTCAACCAGGCGTTCACTTGCAGAAGGACTAGCAGTTTGTCGGACCAATGGCAGCTGATGGGGAAATCATTATTAAACCTGTTTAAAAACTACAATCCTTAGTCACTAAATTTCGTTAAGTGCTGACAATGATACAGACATTTCACAGATCAATATTATTAATATTATTCATTTCATGCCATCATGCTTCTGATCAACCTCTAAGAAATATTGATCAAGTTGACCATATATATGTATGCATAAATAAAAGAGAGCGAGAGAATCAGATTTGAGTTTTTGAAAGCTTGATGAGTTGGGAAATGGTTTGGAAAATGGGCTATTTTGGGATTTCCTTGGACTCTTCAGCAGTGAGATCTGAGATCAAAGAGCAAATCAAAGAGATAATCCAGATTACTAAAAATATCACACATACAAAAGCACACACATGCACTCAGACACATACAGCATACTCAGTATTATTACAAAATCTGACAAATGTTCTGCTTTTTATTGTTTTGTACCAATATTTACTCTACAGGGTGAAACGATGTTACTGACCTCTCACCATGTTAAAAATACTCACTAATTGGATTAAAGTGACAAAGTTAGAAAGTCATTCATGTTACTTGAGCTGCACTCACAAGAATCACACACATGCACACACATGCACGCACAAACATAGTAAACATAACCATATCATTTGATTTCTTTATGTCTTCTCTACAGTAGAAAGGACGGGAATAAGTAACAATAATTTCTGAGGGTTTCTTGAGGAATCAATGAAGGGTTTCAGTTCAGATCATCTGGTGAAAGTCTGTGGGCCCTATTTTAACGATCTACGCGTATTGTCTAAAGTGCACGGTCTAAATGGGCGTGTCCGGTGCCACTTTTGCTAATTTAATGATGGGAAAAATGGTTTGTGCACCAAACGCATGGTTGAAAAGGGTTGTACCTATTTTAGTAATGAGTAATGGGTGTTTTGGGCGTAACCTGTAATAAACCAATGAGAGTCTCAGCTCTCATCCCCTTTAAAAGACAGTTGCGCTGGCGCTGTGCCTAATCCCTATTTAGATGACGGACTTTGTAAACTGAAAAACTAAGCGGAGGAAGAAAAACCCCAGTTTAAGAATAATTGTTCATTTTTATTGATTTTTTAATTAAAACTTTTAAAAGACGTTTTCTTTTAGTCATAGAAGTACAAATAGCAGGCTTTTAATTGCTGTAAATGTATTGATATCCTACATAATCAATTATTTTTTTTAAAGCATTACTTAAAATGTTTCTCATCTCACCATATCCACAGGTACAGAGTCATCATATACAATAAATCCGTGAGGTAGCTTTAAATAAAAACTTTTATAAACAGATGCATTTGTTTAAAGCAAAGCTTTTATGTACTTACCAGGCTACAGGTGAAGCAACTCTTTACTCCTTCTAACGTCTCATAATTAGTCCTCATTTATGTCCAAGAGACTCAATAATAATATTTTACATTCAATCCTTTAATCTTTCATATTTAAAAGCATTTTTGTGCTGCTGTGCATTCATGTATGTGATAAGCAAACCCGCGTTGTCGTCCCGTTTATAGGCACATATTACTAATGCGCTCTTTAAATAACAAAAAACATATTGTGCCATTGAGTTTAGACTTTAGAGCAGGTTTTTGTTGGTCAATGGCGTAGTCTATTTTAGTTGCCTCAAAATAGCAACGCGCCAACAATGCGCCTGAACACACCTCGTTTTTTAGACCAGAACACCCATGGGCGCATTGGGCGCAAATGCATTTGCTATTTAAACAACGTAGCGCTAAACGTGAAAATGATTATTGCGCCGGGTCGAAACTAGCAAAATACACTTGTCGCGCTTTGCGTTGCATTGCGCCGAGTGTATGATAGAGCCCTGAAAGTGCACATTGATATATATATATATTCTCCTGCTGTTTTACCCACAATGCCTTATGATTTAAAAAGTTTACGGTATGTTTACTGTAAAATGTGCAAATAATAAAATAAAAGTTATCAGATGGAAAATAGTTTCCAGTGCTATTGTGTCTGTCCTTGTCTCTCCAATGTAAGACTATATTCAAAATGTAAATACATAAGTTACATTGAATATGAGAATAAATAGACAAAATTTCTTTTTTGGGTTTCCTCCTATTTTCTTCAAATAAATAAGTGATTACTGATCTAATGGGCGTGTGACACCTTCTGTGGCAGCTGTGAGTGTCTAGTTCACTTTCAATAGGAGATGTGCGGAAATCGACAAAATGAAAGTGGTTACAGAGGTGGAAAGTCACAAAATGAAGGCATGCACCCAAAAATCCTGTCTCTTCCGTCGGACACGGCTCTTCATGTTGAAGATAAACATATTTGAACTAAACTCTTCCAGTACATGAGAAAAGCTGTAGCCGCAAAACGCCTATAAGTGATTTGGGTGATTGTAATGTTTCAGTGGTGTATAATGCTGACAGGATGTTGAGCTCAGTGTTTTAGTGTTGGGTTTTCTCGCTCTGTGTGAGAGATGAGCTGTGAAATTACCACACATTATTGACAGCCAACAACAATCACACACGCACAGAGCATACAGACGGCTAAACGACCCACTTCAGATATCAAAATGCTTTCAGAGATTTCTTTATCATTTCTCTATCAAAACAAGATTTAAATGTTTTGAAAAAACAAAACAAAAATATTATAAGAATACATTATAAGAAACATAACTCAAACTTATCTTCATCATTATGACTTCAGTATATTGGCCTGTTTTGATATGCATCAATTTATATTATCATAACAAAAAAAGTATATTTACATAAAACACAGTTTGAAGTCTTAAAGGTCCAGTAACATCCTTTTTACCTCTAAAAGGTCAAAATATGTTTTAAATTAATATATGCTAAATTCATTTTGTAGAAAGTAAAGCTTAATTTAATATATTTTTGAATTTGAAAACATATTTAGTTTTAACCTTCATATATTTCACATAAATTTCAAATTCTACTTTTACAACCTATAAGGCAAAAAAAGTGGGGCTATCAAAATTAACACGTTAACTTAAATGTATTTTAACGACACACAATTTATTAATGTGCGATTAATGCAACACACAATTTCTGTTTGACCCTTGGCCTAGCACGTTGTTGGATAAATTGAGACGCAGCCTTAGACAGTAAATAGTTATCAAACATCAAAAATGATCTTTATTTGTATGTTTTCTGAGAGGTGTACCATCCTTAATGCTTAACTAATACAAAGATGTGTGTTCATTTGCACGACTGAGATTTTGGTTTTAAAATATGCAGGAATGAGAAAATAAAGTGCAGCAGGACTTGATGTTAAAATAGTTATTTAGAGAGATAATGTTTGTCACCTAATTGATGTTTAAAGAGTTATTAAGAGCGACAAGACTCAAAAACGATCTTCCTAGTGCTGACTGACGCATGCACACAACACATCTACACAGAATTAAAGTTTCAAAAATATCTGTTTTGACAAGAATTCACACATATATAATCTGTTATGTCTTAAGGTAAATACAGAACAGATAAAATATGCAATTAAGTTGCGATTAATCATGAGTTAACTCTTGACAATCATGCGATTAATCTAAATATTTTAGTTAATAAACAGCCCTAAAAATATATGTTTTTTTCCTGGCCAAAATATAAAAGTTATGTATAAAATACATATATAGTATAATATAAGTTGTAATGTATAAGTATGTATAAAAGATAAAATCATAAGTATATAATTATAAATAAGTATATATTTAATCTTTTCAAACCTGTTATGTTTACAGGTTTGTTATGTAAAATACACCATTTTTCTTTCAATGCAAGTTAATATAATTGTTTTAAAAAATATACAAAAATATATTGGTGAAAAATAATTTTTTCAGGCATTTTTTGTATATTTCAAAATATTTTTTGTCAATGTTGCCTACTCATAAATATGTTGTATTAAAATAAAACAAAAAGCTAAATAGAGAGACTAAAACGAAAAGCAAATCGAATAGCGAAAAGAATAAGGAGAACCATCGGGAAATGAACAGAAATGTTAAACGGAAATGCCCTTTTAAATGCCTAATTTAAACCTGTATTTTTAGTTCAATTTATAAATCCAGTTATTTATTTCTCTTTTTAAATCGCTTTTTGAAATACATTTTGAAATTCCATTATTTAATTAAGAATTTTTAAATGCAATTTAAAATGATGAACTTATTAAGTGTTTTATGTTGTTTTTGTAAATTGTTATATTAATTTGAACTATTTATTAATGGATTAATTTCTACTTTTTATTGCCTAATAAAATGTTACATAATGATTTTTTTGTAACTTTGTCTATTTATTCATAGATTAATTAATGCATTTTTAAACAAATGTATTAATTGCTATTTTTTTGTCCAGGTAGTTATTAAATATTGAAGTTCTTTATTACATTTTGCATGACTCTTGTGGTCCTCCATAGAAACCATGCACTCTAAAAAAACAAACGGTTCTATATAGCACCAAAACTGTTGCTTTCAATCGTAACGATAGAAGAACCATTTTTAGTGCCATATAGCACCGGTGAAGAACCAGTGAAGCACCAGTGAAGAACCAGTGAAGCACCAGTGAAGCACCAGTGTAGAACCATATAGGGGCCATATAGCACCACATATGGTTCTACATAGCACTATATGGTTCTACACAGGTGCTTCACTGGTGCTTCACTGGTTCTTCACTGGTGCTATATGGCACTAAAAATGGTTCTTCTATCGTTACGATCCAAAGCAACAGTTTTGGTGCTATATAGAACCTTTTTTTTTAGAGTGTGCTTCACTGTCAAAAATAATAATGAAATGCCAAAAATGATGAATGAATGAATGATTTAAAATTGACACTTCACTTCTTTCTTTATGCATTATCAATTTGTTTATTTTGTGTAAAATATGAGCTAGACATGTTTTTTTTTTAGAATAACCTTCAGACACTCAATGATGTCCACAGGTGACACAAAAGATGAAGTGTCAGGTGTTGGTTGCCAAAGTTACAGTGTGTCCACCTGTGCAAATATCAGTTTCTTTCTCACACGCACGCACGCACGCACGCACGCACGCACGCACGCACGCACACACACACACACACACACACAGTGTCAGTCAGCATCTCTTTCACACAAGACGTCTCGTTGCAAAGTTGCCATGGTGATGTGTGCACTAATAGTTTCTGTATGGAGCAGTGAAGTAAATGGGGTTGGCAGGATGCGGAGAAAATGAGTCCCATTATCAGAACCAATACGAACGTCTGAGTAGTTTTCATTTTTGTCATTTTCAATAAGCAACGGTGTACTTACTTCATAAAATGGGAAAATGAGAGACACACAGAGTTCAACAAGTATAAGAGCTTTAAATCACAGCTGTTTCTTGAGCCTGTTGTGTTTCATTATACATCATCGACCGTCGACAGCTAATCAACTGATTGATGAAAGTTGACAAGCTGCCTGTATGACCTCTGATACTTACGAGCTGAAGGTCAAGAGGAACAGATAATAGATACAAAGCAGCTAAAGGGTTTTCCCCACGCTTTTAACAGTGATTCAATTTGTATCACCGAAAGAGTGGTCAGAAAAATATTCATGACACAATTAAAATGGCCTCATGACAGCCAATATCAAAACCAACCACAGTTTAATGTAATGTTAACTCATAAAGCTAGGTACTTTCTTAAGTTTGATAATTAATCTGCTATGTCATGTTTTATGACAGATTTATGACAAGTAATGATGTATTGGTTTATCTCAAGTTGTCATAACAAAGACATTTTAAACAATGCCATCTTTGCATTAAAAATGACATCATTGAGTAAACGTCACTTAATTACAGATGTAATAAACGTGCATAAAATCTCTGACACATGTCATGTTAGTCTTATAAACACCCCTTCAAGTAAAGTGTTGTCTCTGGTCTTTATTTTTCTAAACACTTGATTGTTATTAAATGTTTTTAATAGCTGTTGATGTTATGTATGAATCTGTCCTGTGAACTCTGCTTATCTCACAGTGTTTGATGTTAAACGTTCATAGTTCATTTATAGATAAATCTTTATTGATAGTGCACATGCTGTGCAAGCTGTTAAATAAAGACCTTTTAAACCGGCATTCATGCTTAAATTATATAAAGTATATAAACATTTTATATATATAAAAGCTTTTCAATTAACTTTATATATATATATATATATATATATATATATATATGTGTGTGTGTGTGTTGGGGTATGCATTACAAGTAAAGTGCATTACATAATAATATTACTTTTCTGAAGTAACGAGTAAAGTAACGCATTATTTTATAAATGTACACATTAATATTTGAGTTACTTTTAAAAAAGTAATACAAGTTACTTTCAGTTTAATTAATTTGATAAAAAATAATGTACTGAATTAAACTAAACATAGTCACATTATGCACTTCTATGTGTACATGCCGGTGTGGGAACAGTTTGAGTCAGAAACTGAGATGGCAACCAGAGCTCAACATTTTTATGATGAAATATGCAATTTCTGAATGCAGAAAGTCTCAGTAATAAAAAAACTGGAAGCCCTAAAAGAGATCAAGCCTCAGACAAGAAAAAGTAACGCAAAAGTAACTAAAAAGCAACGTAAGCATTACTTTCCATGAAAAGTAACTAAGTAATGCAATTAGTTACTTTTTTGGGAGTAACTTAATATTGTAATGCATTACTTTTAAAAGTAACTTTCCCCAACACTGTGTGTGACCCTGGAAAACACAACTGTGCTGTCATAAGCGTCAATTGCTTAAAACTGAGATGTATACATCATACATACATACATACTAAATATAAGTAAATAAGCTGTCCATTGATATATGTTTTTTAGTATAAGACAATATTTGACTGCAATACAACTATTTGAAAATCTAGAATCTGAGGGTGCAAAAAATAAAATAATATATTGAGAAAATCGCCTTTTATTGTCCAAATGAAGTCCTTGGCAACACACATTACTGACTACATTTTTCATATGTTTACAATAGGAAATGTACTAAATATCTACATGGGACATGATCTTTACTTGATATCCTAATGCAGTGTTTCCCAACCAGGGGGCTGGGGCCCACAGGGGGGCCTCTGCAGATTTCCAAGGGGGCGTCAAGATGACTTAAAATGATTCAAAATGAGACAAAAAAAGCATTAAAATAAGCTAAAACAAGCAAAAATCAAGATGTTTCTTATGTTTTTGGCCATTTTAGTAGGGAATCTGTCTAGTCATTCTAAGCTCTTGTTAATTTTATTTGGAAAAAAACGAGTGAGTGGGGGCTTTTAAATATTGTTGTGGGCAACTAGGGGGCCTTGAATTGAAAAAGGTTGGGAACCAGTGTCCTATTGATGTATTAACCCATACAGTACAATGTATTGTTGACTATTAATACCAACATACCCGTATGACTTATGACTGGTTTTGTGGTCCAGGGTTACATTAATATATTTCTCAATTTCAAGACAAAAAAGCTTTCTTTTGGTAGACTTTTTAATTAATTTTAGTAAATTAGCAGGGGACCAATTATTCTCTCAGTCTCAATTCAAATGAATTACATCTTGGATAAAAATCATTTACTGTAACATTATTTTCCAGTCATTGCGTTGGGACATCACTTGCACACTTTATAACCTGCTTACAAACAAACTGTATTACCATTTTTTCTTTTGGTCCAGTTACTATGGAAATAACATGTTTTTGACATGTAACATCATGCTATGATTCAGTACCAGGATAATAAACTGTGTGCAAAACATCTATTCAAAACAGTAAATCTGTAATCCTCATGTAAATTATTGCGATTTTGTTAGAAAAAATGAAAGGTGAGTGTTGCTTGTCACTCTGTGCTCACCTTGTTATCATGGTGACGGGATGTTGTAAGTGGTTGCCAAGGCATCACTATGCAGTTTTTGTGATCAGATGTGATGTGTTGGATCGATGCTCTGCAGATCTCCAGCAGCAGGACTGACTTCTGTAAAAGTTTAATATTTGACTTTAATACTTGAGTAACAATAAATAGTGCAGTGTGTAAAAAAAGTACAAAAGCTGTCACTGGTGCGGTAACTTTTAAAAAGCACACCTTTGTACCGGGTGCATACAGTATTAGTACCTCAAAGGTACCTAAAATGTACATATAAGTGTACCGTCCCAGTGAGATCATCCAACAGGGGTTTTGCCAAAACATCACACATTTTCACAGCTAAATGAATGAGCCGTCACATGCCTACAATACCACACACACACACACACACGCATGCATGCACGCACACACATTTTATTCCACATGATCCACATACTTTCCTTCTGTTCACTTGTATCATGTGATCATGTAGCCTTTTAATCTCTATTTCTCTCTATGTTCTGAAAAAGACAGACCGGCAGACAGACACATCATACATCTTGTAACACAGTGATTGATTGAATGATTGATGTTGTAAATGATCAGCTTAAAGTTAACATAACCTTTCTTATGGCATAACCAAGGGTGAAATTAACTACAGCAGCCTACTTTTCATGTGTCAATCAAACTGTGAAGACTTTGTAATGTTTCAAAGGTCATTTAAGCAAGTTGTTAAATGAAGACGATAGCCTGTTAAATGCATCTTGTCTGCAGTATCAGGTCTGATGATGATGATGATGTGCTGTCTATTGAAGGTCAAAGACGTTTCTCTGGTTTCTAAGCAACATCATCAGGACCTGATGGATGGAGCAATTCAAGAAGTGTTTAGGAGAACATGATGCTTTACACTTGCAAATACACACATTGCATATGCATAAATACATACAGGGCCGGGTTTCCCAAAAGCATCGTAAGGCTAAGTAGATCGTAAAAACGATCGTACGAATCATCTTTACGAATTACGGGCTGTTTCCCAAAAGCTTCGTAACTTAAGTTGCACTTGAAAATCATCGTAGATCTACGAGTGCTCTGGAGTAATCGTTCATTCATAAGTGCATCGTAAGACAACAGAGTTACAAGGTCACCTACAGGACAACCAGCAAATTGCACTCCTGCAATGACGATAATGTAATGTTTTAAATGTATATTTATTTATTGGGTTTTTCTTTGTTTATTTTATATTAAATATATAATATAATATATTTAAAATTGAAATGAGAAATCAAATTGAAATGACTAAACATAAATTAATAAAGAAGGAAAACGTATTTTGTACAAGTTGGTAAAAGTTTTTTGTATTTTGGTAAAAGTTGGTATAGCAAATTGATAAATGGTTCATACCGATTGCTGCTATAATTCATCTAAACATTGATTTGAAGGGAAATGGCATCTAATTAAAGAAACCAAATAAATATTTACGGTACAATGCAATAATCCATAATAATAAATAAACATGGATAATAAACAACAAATAATAATAATAATCTAAACTATAATAGAAACGCAGAAGGCATTTCGCAGTGGGACGAGTCCTAACTAAATACGGAAAAGAATATTTAATAAATTATTAAAACATTTAAAAAGTCATTGAACAATAATGAAAATATATTATTGAAAATATTAGTGCACATCGGCTGAAGATCATTAGCCTAAACAAGCTTCTGCTACAAATTCGAGTCATTCTATTGGTGACATTTCAGCACTTGACAAATAGATAGCGACTCGTAAGTAGCACTTAAAACCCAGCTGCGAATGATTGTTTTACGTGCATCTTTGGGAAACGCACGTAAATGAACAACGAATGTTCGTTAAGTAGCTCGTAGAAAGCGCTCTTAAGTGCTAAGTTCAATCGTTATCGGGAAACCCAGCCCAGTACTGTGCAAAAGTCTTAAGCCACCACCACCAGACTTGTTGTTTTAGAAGTTTTAATGTCCATCCATATTTATTTTTTAATCTATTTTATTAAGATACAAAAAGAAAATACGGGAAATATGTACACAAAAATAAAAAAAAAGTTTTCAGGACTACATGTCGTCTTTAGACATCATCTTTAGTGTGACCTCTCTTGGCACGAAACACATCTTGAGCAGAATGAAGTAAAAAGACTAATTTCTTTAAAATTATAAATTAGGATTTAATTTTATTTAGGTTTAAGAGATCCTGCAGTTTCCTGCTACTGCTCAAGTGGAAGTGGAGTTTACCCTAAAAACGTAATAATAATATATAAATAATAAATAAATTATAAATAATCAAAAGATTTTCAGGTGCAAAGTATTTATTGTGACTTTGGTATTGATTATTTCAACCCCTTAGCATTACTAAAAAGCTAAAAATGCCTAAAAAGGAAACTAATTGTACCTGCTGTGTTGATTGTATCTTAAAAGGATTTACATAATTCGAATCTCAGCTTGTGAAAGATAAGCTTTTGGTTTTTGAATTGTTGTATGTCATGAAGTTTTCTATCAAATAATGCAGTGTTGCTCCCAGGGTTCATTGGAACGTTGCACTTAAATGTTTTAGTTTAGGGTTTTTGTACATTAATAAGTTAAATTGACTAAGATTGTTAAGTTATGGATCCAAAATACAACGTTTTACGTAATGTTTAGTCATGATTACTTGATGTTTTAAGTACAAACAACATTAGGGCTTTCTGTGTTAGTTAAGAACTGACTATGGTCAGGGCCGGCGCTACCTATAGGCAAATGTCTAGGGCCTCAGGCTTGGAGTCGGATCTCCATATCCACTAGTCCAGCAATCACTACCGACAGCAAAAGACAAAGTTATAAGGTGAGTTTAACTCACTTAACGCCACAAGAACCGCAGGTGGATGACATCAAAGTAACGCAAGAATGATTGATAAGCAGACTCCTCTGTATGATTTCTCAAATCGCTCTTGCGGTAATTTGATGTCATCCGCTTGTCGGTTCTTGCAGCACTGCATAAAGGTAAAGAAGCCTTACCTACAATATATACTCTATACCAGTAATTCTTAAAGTGTGGTCCGCGGACCACTAGTGGTCCGCCAAACCCCCCTCCCAGTGGTCCGCCAAAAGATGCCCTAAACTAGGCAAGTGTTTATACAATCGTCACTTATTTAAGTAGATTTTTAACTCTTTCGCCGCCATTGACGAGATATCTCGTCAATCAAGAGAAAACGCTTCCCCGCCAATGACGAGTATTTCCGTCTTTCCGCAACACCGCTATTAGCCACCAGGTGGCACCCTTCCGCAACTTTTAAAACCCGGAAGTATTGCCCTATGGCAAGCTGCTGCATGTCCGTGTCTGTTTTAAAGATCGCTCTGAATGGGATCTCTATCAAAAGTTCGTCACAAAAATGGAATTATCTCTGCTTTTTGCTCAAAATGTGGTGTTTTTGCAGAAACCTACACATATTCAAAAGCTGATTACAAAAGAACCACTGAAGGTAGGATGAAACGTTTTTTTTTTTTTTTTGAAAGCAGAGGTTCTGTTCTTTCATTGGATATATTGTATGTTTATATATTTAAAGAAGAACATTTTCTGGAAAGCATTAAACTTTTGTGAAAATCATGAAAAACGCTGACGCTGGCTGGCAACTCTTTTTAAAACGCTGGCGGTGAAAGAGTTAATTCACTTGCGAAACTGTGATATCAGTTCTTGCCATTCTGTTTTAATAACGTAAAAATGTATCAGTGGCTAAAACAAAGAGGAGTCAAAAGAAAAGATCAAGCATCAACTGAAAGCAGCTAAAATCCACAGATCTATTAGTTTTGTAATGTACTAGTTTTTGTTTCATGTGTAAAATCCCTGTAATTTCAGTGATTTTGGAGATTAAGGGGAACATTTTTTCAGTATTTTATTGTTACCATAGTTGCAATCATAGACTCCCTATACCAACCACCTCAGATTTAAACTAAATGTCTCTTTGGAATGACATTAAGTTGGACTTAGGCTGTTACAGTATGTTTAATTGCAGTTTTTTTTCACATGTGCAGTTTGTTGTTCATATTAAGCTGTAACTAATTTCACATTTACTTTTTCAAATGAAATAAAATTCATATAATAATTTCTGAACATAGCATTGCATTTGTGTTTAAAAAAATTAGTTTTGGACTTGAAACAGTTTAGCTTATCCTTCCTATTTTGTTGTTTTTGGGGGGCATGTTAGAGTGGGATTGTGTTAGGTGGTCCTCAGAAAAAAATGGAAGATAAAGTGGTCCTTGGGCTAAAAAAGTTGAGAAACACTGATCTATACAGTATACTCTTTTTGAGTGACCTATGGCTAAGCCACACCCCCTCCACTCACTCGGACAAACAATCAACATTTGGTGATAGGCACTATGTCAGCTGTCACGGTAGGAGACATTACACAGGAGGAAATTGATGATTTTTGGAGACAGAAAGACTATATATCATCTCGAAGTCACCAAAAGGGCCTTAACCATGCATTGGAGGGTTATGTTAATAATTTTATTGTTAAGAAGGTTGATGAAAAGCTTCAGCTCCAGGCAAAAATGTACAGGTCACAGTGTAAACGTGATAAATCGCATCTTGTTCCATCATGAATTACATTAAATATGTACAGGTCTAAGTTGCAAACGTTTCCAGGACAAGCCTTTTTACCATCTTTACCAAGAGTACCTCTCCGTTACAGTATTTAAATGAATCATTCAACACAACATTGCTATTTCAAATAACATTTGTTATCTGGGTTATTTACAGATACGTTAATGAAGCTAAGTGCCATGATGTACAACGCAGCTAGAAGCTAACGTTAACGTTTCTAATGTTAGGCTAATGTTAGGTTAGAGATGTTAACTCTTTCGCCGCCATTGACGAGATATCTCGTCAATTAAGAGAAAACGCTTCCCCGCCAATGACGAGATTTTCCGTCTTTCCGCAATACCGCTATAATCCACCAGGTGGCCACTTCTGCAACTTATACAACCCGGAAGTAGCGCCTCACGTGAAAGAGAAAGAACTCCGTGTATGTTTTAAA
This sequence comes from Misgurnus anguillicaudatus, assembly GCF_027580225.2. Lineage (NCBI taxonomy): Eukaryota > Metazoa > Chordata > Actinopteri > Cypriniformes > Cobitidae > Misgurnus > Misgurnus anguillicaudatus. Next base: position 1,314,297 of record NW_027395279.1, read on the forward strand.
GATCGCTCTGCATCTGATCTCTATCAAAAGTCCTTCGCAAAAATGGAATTATCTCAGCTTTTTGCTTAAAATTGGGTGTTTTTGAAGAAACCTACTCATATTTGAGAGGTGATTACAAGAGAACTAATGAAGGTAGGATGAAACTTTTTTTTGTTTGAAAGCAGAAGGTCTGTTCTTTCATCTGATATATTGTTTGTTTATATATTTAAAGAAGAACATTTTCTGGAAGGCATTAAACTTTTGTAAAAATCATGAAAAATGCTGGTGCTGGCTTGCAACTTTTTTTTTAAACGCTGGCGGGGAAAGAGTTAAAGATAATAGGTTGTTGACTTAGCTTAGAACAGATGTAGACATCCTTGTTTAATTTATCCACGTTTAGTTGGTGTTGTGGTCAAGCGCATAACTGAAACCAGAGAAGACACTTAACGTTATCTCGGTTGAGATGTGGCTTGGGAAAGGGTTAAAAATACACAACGTTGCCCATAGGGTGGCCATTCGTGCCAGTTCCGCCAGACATGTCCCGAACATGTTTTCGGGTTCATTCTCTGGAAGTTGCGTTGCTCGACCACGTATGTCATTGAGGTTCTCACATTTCAGTTAAATACATTAGAAAATTAAGATTTAATTCTTTTAAGACATACAATTATTGTAGTTTCATTCTTACTTTGAAATGTAACGGTTGCTTTTCTGAAATTAAACCCGAAATATTAAACCTTGATGACGTATGCGGTCGACCAACGTGACTTCCGGAGAACGAACCCGAAAACATGTTCGGGACGTGTCTGGGGGAACTGGCACGAATGGCCACCCTAGTCGCCCAGCCTCTCGGGATACGTGGGTGATTCTCACGAAACCATTGAAACACCACGGCACTAATGATTTTAGCTTTAAAATGTGTAATATAGTAACATTAAAAAGCATCAGAATTAACACAATACTGTGTTCTACCTTGCACAATGTGTGATTTCAACATAAGAATTTATAATTGGAAATTTTATCTCATTTTCTGCTGAAATTCTCATTACCGCAATGTGTCCGGCTGTGTTTGAACATGCGTTATGTTGTAATTTAATCAAATTAACACAAAAACATTAGGAAAAAAATAAATGGATGTTTTGCTAGACTACTTTAGATGACAGAAAAAATATTAACTGAATATTCATGTATAATAATAATGAAGAAAAATTAGGAAATGATGTGTCCATGCCTGATGTTCTCATCCTCCGCAACACTTTTTGAGAACAGTTTAAACTCACATACAGAATTTTAATAAAGTTTGATTTTGAGTGAGCAAGCACATGGACCAGTTACTTCAAGATGGCTACCAGGTAAGATCATTTTTTACAGTTAATTTGAAATATTGTCTTGTCAGAATGCTTACACGACATTTTGATTATCATTACCGCAACAGATGCTTATTAAATGTTAATTTAATGAATAGAAGCATAATACTTTGATTTTAAATGCATGTGCAGAATCTCCAAATTATGTTCTTTCAGGTTTGTCATGTCATTTTGAAAATATGTCAGTGTTGATGTTTTCTGACTGTTGCGGTAATGAGATGTTTTAGGACTTATTTTTTTTATTATGTTACAAAAAGTGTTAAATGATAAGTAAAAGTTTTTAAATTAATGTTCCCATTTACTCCAGACGTTTTTCAATGTCTGGTGGGAAAAAAAGTAAATTTAAGCAAATTTTTACAAGTTTTCCTGAGAATCACCCACCTAGTGTCGGAGTTGCATGTACCCCATGCACACCGTTTGACCATTTTAAACTTAAAATGACAAGAAAAAACATATAAAAACAAATCAAAACTGACTAACTGCAATGCATTTCAATGGACGTGGAAGCAGAGAATGTCCGAGTGTATTGGGTTAGCTATGCGCACTGTGATTGGCTCATCACGTTTAGGGCGTGGCTTAGCCATAGGTCAATTGACGCTGAAAGCTGCAATCGCATCCTTTGTTTTCTGTTTAGTGGAACAGGCATGCAAAGACAGCGTAGCACATGACGCAGGTATTTTAAAATGATTGTAATGCATTGTAAAAATAAACTTGGCTTTGTTCTGTGTATCATCATCAGATGAAACTTGAGCGCTGTTGACTCTGTTTAGACACTTTGACACTTTCTCACATTATTCTGAAAATTAGAGCGGTGCGAGGGTCCTCCAACATGAATGTTGCCTAGGGCCTCCAAATTTCTAAAACCAGCCCTGACTATGAATAACCCACTTCATAGCCAAAATAAACTTACATTTTGCCAAAATAAAAAGGTGTTTGCTCTCTTATTTCTTTTTTTGGGCAATTGTGGTCTATAAAATTTTTACTGACAGCCCTAGACGTCTAGGCTGTGTTGGGCGTCTATTAGATGTCTTTTAAACAAAATATTGCTTGCTGGAGTATGAAACTTGTCCTCATTTCATCCTATTGATTTTTAGAAGAAACAATTGCGATATTAATGAGATCTCAAGGGCAACTGCTCATTTTCCGCCACAAACTGTTAGGTATTTGTTGGATGAATATGCTGGCAGATGGCAGGTCCAGGGTGAGACAGCGGACACACGGTGCTATGACGTATAAAGACACATAAGGACACACGCGCACACACTTTACATTCTCTGAACATAAAACCAGCAACTGGAAACAACCCTGGAGTGTGCGTGACCTCTCGTCCTACCGGTGAGTCAATATTGTGCGAATGTGCGTGTCGAGGTGGTACAGGTCTTTGCCGAGAGGTTCTTCACCCACCTCAATCCCAGAATGCATCGCTGCTAATGTCTTTCTTGCACACTTTCACAGTCAGAATGAAGAGGCCGATTCAATCTCTCTAAAAATACTGGCGTTCTGCTGCTCATATCCTTACAGTGTGCCTGCCAATAAAAACCTGTGCATCTATATACACACACAAGACTGTGTGTATGTGCTTCCTTTTAGATATTTTAGTCTATAGCAGCAATGTTTTTTAGATCCTTTGAGTCCATGTGCCTACGCCACCCCCTCAGAGAGAAAGAGAGACAGCATGTTTATATGAGAGAGAGAGACAGTCAGTAAGTATGTGTGAGACATAAAGAGAGATAGCAAGAGTGTGCGTGAGAGCATAAGTGAGAGAGAGAGAGAACGGCAGAAGTCTGATGTAGTTTAGATCAGACTTTTCTTTATCCTGCATGCTTTTTTTGGTGTGGTTGTCAGGTGAGATACAGTGACATGTCACGCAACCTGTGCATGCTGGTATCTACCTACTGTAGTTTGGCATCCACCAAGACATGACGTTGTGCCAAAATACTCTAGAGTTTGATCTGATGAAGTGTTTCCGCCCTTTGAAAAGTTACAGCTTTTTATTTTGTTGTTCTCAATGATGAACGTCTTGCTTTTATTCTGCTATCATCTCTCTGAACTTGATTGAAACATCCCACATTGTTCATTTTAAAATAGTCTAAAATACAATCACAACACATAACAAAGAGATTTATCTTGATCTTCAGCATGTCAAACTGTATTTTTGTATAAAGTTTCATTCTATTGACAGCAGTCGACAGCAGGCCAGATCTGCGCCGAAGTCAACCGTTCCGGTGCAGATCCGTTGCGAATGTGGACCAGAGTCGTCTGCTGTCTGGGAAAAAGAGGATTTAAAAATATTTCATATTTACATCTTTTAGATTATCATTATCAAAAATTATCATTACCGCAACATGATACTACATTAAATATATGCATTTACAAACTCATGTTTCGGTAATGAGATCTAAAAAGTTGTCTAGATACTATGACAAACAAAATTTCAACTTTTATCTGGAAAGAAAAAATAAAAGCTATGATATAAACAATGATATAAAATTATTGCGGAGGATGAGAAAATTGGCTTGGACACATTTATATTCCTTATTATTATTGTCTCTACATTAAAAAAACTGATTTCAGACCCAATGACAGCATGAGGTCACATCTGATGATACACTTTTAGAAAGGATGTGTTAATTTTTTACACATCTTTTTGTGTTAATCTTTTAACATATTATGTGTAATTTAATTTTGTGTTGATTTTGTGTTAAAATAAACACAAGATGTGTTAAAAGTAACACAAAATGTGTTGTTTCAATAATAACGCAGAGATGGGTGGATTCTGGGACAACGCATTTAGTTTGTTGTCCCAGAATCAACACTAATGAGTCATTTCCGCGAAATTAGACTTATGAGGTGTCATGAAACGAAAAGTAAATGATATCAAAATAAGAAGCATATAGTTACAAACATCTATTCATGTACTATTTTACAAACCAATTTAGTTTTTTTCCACATTTAAGGGGAAAATTTTCATTACCGCAACGTGTCCATGACTGGATTTGGGTTCTTTGACATGGAAATATTTATAATTAAAAAATCTAAAAAATAAAAGCTTCAGTGCATGTTATACTCTAAACATTTACAGTAAAGAAACATGTGCTATTTGGTGATCATTGGTTAAATGTAGAGACAATAATAAGGAATATAAATGTGTCCAAGACCAATTTTCTCATCCTCTGCAACAATTTTCAATCATTGTTTAAGCCCTCAAGGAACTAACATTTAAAAAATAAAAATAATAATTGACTGTGACACTCAAGATGACTACCAGGTAAGCAGTTCTTATTTTTTCTTTCCAGATAAAAGTTAAAATTTTGTTTGTCATAGTACCTAGACAACTTTTTATAGTTCTCATTACCGAAACATGAGTTTGTAAATGCATATATTTAATGTAATATCATGTTGCGGTAATGATAATTTTTGATAATGATAATCTAAAAAATTAGAATAATTCTATAGAAAATGTTTTTTAAATCCTTTTAAGTTCAGACCTTAATCTTATATGTGCAAAAAGATTTAAAGACTTAAAAATTCTGATGCTGGACACCTTCTAAATCTGGATTTTGTGAGAATCACCCTAATGTGTTGTTTTAAACACATCCCTTATACATTAAGAGTGATGAAACAACCTCAAGCCAACTTTACAAACTACACAACAATCTTAAACTGCCTATAAACTCATTCATACAGTATATCATCATTTCCTCACCCACATGTTGTATAATGTGGAATGAAAAGCTTCCTGTAAAATATAAATAGATGTGAATGAGAGTCAGATGAGTCAATCGACATACAGCAGCAAGATTACGAGATATGATATGAATGCAAATACCTCGGATCACTTGGTATTGAAAGAATTCGATGAGAAGTGTGAACGTTATGAAGACATCACATTGCATGTCAAGCAAATATGAGCACAATTTTACACATGGCAGAGATTTGATCTCCCCTACGTCTCGTCTACAAGATACAATAAAGATATTAAAGCCATTTCATTACATTTCAAGGATCGTATTAATACTCAGTTGCACTTTTTATAGTTCATGAGATTAAAATATTTCTCAGTTATTATTTTATTATCAACTTCGATTTACATGTTTCCTTAGGATACAAAAGACTCAAATAACTTGACTCACATAAGAATCAATTAAATGAATTGAAACAGCAAAAATTTGGAAAAGAATCAGATAATTTTGTAAAGACTAGAGGATACATATCTCAATATGTCCACCATTTAATCTCATTGCTGTCTCAGTGAAAGATTTGAGATGTATGAAAGCACCCCATTATTGAGCTGGCTGCATCGCTGAAGGTCTGGTGATGGGTTGCCATGGGTAACGGAAAAGGTACGTCTGATTTTTTTCTGCTTTGCATAAATCATTTCAATCATGGTAATTGATCTACATGGAGAAAAAATCTGAAGGCCATCTGACTCACTCTCCTGCAAACTCTTTAAACTCTGAAATGCTTTCAAATTTTCCAGTAGCCTTCACATGATACAACCCACATTGTTCATTTTAAAATGACGTTGATAGTCAGAAAACAACTTCATTGAAATGGAAATGTCATTGTTTTGTACCATTACAGCACAAATAAAGAGATTTATCTGTCAAACTGTATTTTGTGTGGAGTTTTATTCTATTACCCAGACAGTAGACGACTCCGGGCCATATCCGCGCCGAAGTCAACCGTTCCGGTGCGGATCTGGCCCGGAGTCATCTGCCGTCTGGGTTAAAACTGATTTCAGACACAATGACAGCATGAGCTCACATATGATGATACGAAACAACCTCAAGCGAACTTTACAAACTACACAACAATCTTAAACTGCCTCTAGATGGTTTCATCGGACACACGTTGGTTAGCAAAAGACGAGAAGAGACAGCAAGCATGGATCATAACTGTGTGGGGAGGTTTGGGAGCCAGCAAGAATTTAAGGATCTGTAGCGAACATTGCATACATTAATTTTACACTGTAATGTAATCAACATGATCTCACGGAAAGTCGTGTTATAGTCACGAAAAATGTGATTTATTTATTCGTGTCCATGGCACAAATGTCTTTTTCATGTCATTCAGCACGAATTTCTATAAAAAAAAAATTGTGTCGGTGGCACGACTTTCTTTTTCGTTTCATTTCTGTATTGGTTTCTCATTTTTTCCCTATTTTTAAATCAACCTGATCTCACAAATTTCCGTGAAATAGTCACGCATTTTTTTTTTTGCTCAGTTTTCCGTGCCCATTACATGCATTTCTTTTCCGTGTCAGTTTCACGTATTGGTTACTCAACTGTTTTTCCTATTTTTAAACAATTGTCACTTCGGTTTGGGGTTAGATTTGCTCTTTGTCACTTTAAGTATTGGTTTACACTATTTTTTCGTATGCTTTTTAAACCATTGTCGCCTGACGTTATGGTTAGAGTTGGGTTTGGGTAAGGATGTCATTTAATGTAACAGAAAGTTGTTCTTCTAACCCCAAACCGAAGAGACAATTGTAAAAACCAATACGTAGAGCTTCATCATCAGGGTCATCTGAATGGAATTTGCTTTTGTGATATTGTCATGAATTTCCGCTTTTTTCGTGATCGTATCACGAATTTTTGTTTATGTGTAAATGTCACGTATTGGTTACTCAACTGTTTTGTCCTATTTTCTTACCATTGTCGCTTCGGTTTAGGGTTAGATTTACATAAAATGACATCCTTACCCAAACCCAACTCTAACCCTAACGCCAGGCGACAATGGTTTAAAAATCAGAAAATATAAAAAAATTATTGCAATTTTTTTTTATAAACCAATACTTAAAGTGACATCCAAATCTAAACCTAAATTGACGCACCGATGCTTTGAAAATAAACAGAAATTCGTGATACGATCATGAAAAAATGTGGAAATTCGTGACAATATCACGAAAAAAGAATCAAAAAGTTACGTGACTATATCACTAAATTTCGTGAGACTAGGCTGGGAATATACTAGCAAACAATCCCTTGATGCATCTGGACCATTTGAACTCAACTGCATGAGTATTACAGTTTTTCTCAGTCGAATCATTTGCAAAATTATAAATGCATTTCTCAGAACAACTTGTACAAACTGCACAACATCATGGATGTCCCTATAACATGTTCAAAATTATTTGTTTATCTTTAAGTATCCTTAAGTCAATTTTTTATATCAGTGAACATGTCAGTCCCATCAAAGTGACCAGTCAGTGTGTCATTGTTCATGAACAAGACAGTCAAAATGTTTATCCATCTTGTCAATAAACATTGTAATTTTGAAAAACAAAATCATATTTTACAGCACAAATAAAAACATTATAAAATTTCAAAATTCACTTGACAGCAATTGACAGTTCACATTTACAAAAGACAAAAAAAAACTCATGGCAAATATGCTTACAGTAACAGATTATGACACAAAGGTCAACAATTTAGCATGCACATAATCATCTACATGATTGGACCAAAGCATTTGCAATTTGTCCAAAACAATGAGAATTGACTTTATTTTGTGCACAACTGACTTTAGGATGTGGACGTTGAAAAATATATTTCTAATTTGAGAAATGCTCCAAAGCCACAGAGAAAAACTACAGTAACAATATTACAACCTGGATGTTAAAGGATTAGTCTATTTTCTTAAAAAAATCCAGATAATTTATTCACCACAATGTCATCCAAAATGTTGATGTCTTGTTTTATTCAGTCAAGAAGAAATCATGTTTTTTGAGGAAAACATTTCAGGATTTTTCTCATTTTAATAGACTTTAATGGACACCAACACTTTCAATGTAGTTTAAAATTGCAGTTTCAAAGGACTCTAAACGATCCCAAACGAGGCATAAGGGTTTTATCTAGTGAAACAATTGTCATTTTTTACAAGAAAAATAAAAAATATGCACTTTTAAACCACAACTTCTCACCTTCCACCGGCCCTGTGACGCGCCAGCATCGACCTCACGTAATACGTCATCACGTCAAGAGGTCACGGATGACGTGTCGAAACTCCGCCCCAGTGTTTACAAATGTGGAGAAAGAGGAACGTTTCGACGTTTTTGTATGTCTAATAAAACTAATTAATGCCTTTGTGTCAGTTTATATTGTATAAAATGGTCTGCAAATGTGCGTTTCTTACATGTAACACGTGACCTTTCCACGTCATTACGTAAAGAGGTCGCGCTGGCTCATCACACAGCCAGAGATAGACGAAAAGTTGTAGTTTAAAAGTACATATTTTTTATTTTTCTTGGCAAAAATAACAATCGTTTGGCTAGATAAGACCCTTATGCCTCTTTGGGATCGTTTAGAGTCCTTTGAAACTGCAATTTTAAACTACATTGAAAGTGTTGGGGTCCATTAAAGGAATATTCAATTTTCTTAAAAGAAAAATCCAGATAATTTACTCACCACCATGTCATCCAAAATGTTGATGTCTTTCTTTGTTCAGTCAAGAAGAAATTATGTTTTTTGAGGAAAACATTGCAGGATTTTTCTCATTTTAATGGACTTTAATAGACACCAACAATTAACACTTAACTAACAGTTTTTTTCAACGGAGTTTCAAAGGACTCTAAACGATCCCAAACGAGGCATAAGGGTCTTATCTAGCAAAACGATTGTCATTTTTGACAAGAAAAATAACAAATATACACTTTTAAAGCACAACTTCTCGTCTAGATCCGGTCGTGATGCACCAGGTGACCTCACGCAATACGTCATGACGTCAAGCGGTCACAGAGGACGAACGCGAAACTCCGCCCAAGTGTCTTGAAAGAGGACCGTTCCTATGTTGTTGTATGTCGTATGATACAAATTAATGTCTTTGTGTCAGTTTATTGTTTACAATGGTCCGCAAATGTGCGTTTTATATATGTAACACGTGACCTCCCTACGTCACTACGCATTTACGTTAGGTCGCGCTGGACCGGACCTAGACGAAAAGTTGTGGTTTAAAAGAGCATATTTTTTATTTTTCTTGTCAAAAATGACAATCGTTTCGCTAGATAAGACTCTTATGCCTCGTTTGGGATCGTTTATAGTCCTTTGAAACTCCGTTAAGTTAAAACTGTTAAGTGTTGAGTTAAGTATTAAATGTTGGGTTCTATTAAAGTCCATTAAAATGAGAAAAATCCTGCAATGTTTTCCTCAAAAAACATAATTTCTTCTCGACTGAACAAAGAAAGACATCAACATTTTGGATGACATAGTGGTGAGTAAATTATCTGGATTTTTTTTACTTTTTTATTAAGAAAACGGACTAATCTTTAAGAAAATCTTTTCATTTATTCTCATTTGTCAATGAACTGAAAAATCAAGTCCTTTATAAATAGATTTAGGATTACAGGTTGAGACACAAACAATGTTTCGGTCATGCAGGACCTTCCTCATTGTTCTCCAGAAGGTTCTGTATCACCAAAATCTCTCTCTCTCTCTCTCTCTCTCTCTCTCTCTCTCTCTCTCTCATGTATGTTGCCTTTGCTCACTACTGGAACACTTTCTAATGGACTTTTGCCAATATCAATCTCAAGCAAACAATCTTTCGCAGGTCATCTGAGGTTTTATTTACTACTACAGGTTGGTAAAAACTACTTTACAAGCACAACTTATAACATCAAATACTCAGTTTATAGCACATAGACACATCAACACAGTAGAGAGACACACGTGTCAGAAACTGTGGTTAGACACAAAGAGGAAATAAATCTCTTAACCTATCTCTGACCTGTGCTGGTTGATTCACACATACACTGCGGTTAAACAGTTAGCTGCTACTTATACTTCTGTAGAAGTTTAACCAGGGCAACCCAAAACATAACACAACACATCAAAGCAGAAAAATTTACTGTACAACTTTGTGTCTAGAATGTTCATACAAATCTACACTGTCAGTATTTATTCAGTGTTTGAAAGACAGTACAGGTTAGTGATTTAAACCATAAATATTATAGACCTGAAATATTATAAAGACCTAACTGAGACCAATAAGAAACCTCTTGCAATGCCTTTACACCCTATGCTATTGCATTACTAAACCAATTGCACATTGACTGTTAGATACACAAACATTTTCTTTGCAAAATATAGTTTTCATTGCACAAACTGAACACTGAACGTCATAGTTCTTTCGTATTTATTTGTTCACATTTTTCCCGCTGTCAGTAATTCAGGGTTTGGTCTCCTGGAGGTCTTTCCTGCATCGGCTTCCTCTGAAGGAAAGAACATTGGGTCATTATCACAGGGAATAAAGCCACCGGGCGAGAGACACAAACAGCGAGAGAGGAGGGACTGTTGGGAATGCTTTTCCCGGTCTCTGGAATGCAGGTGTGATTTAAGCTGACAATATTCAGTCTGACGGCTGCATATGAGACACAGGCTGGCATGAGCTTGCAAAACTGAAATGAGCGTGCATCCCCGAGATCGCATTAAAGGTCTCTCTCTCTCTCTCTCTCTCCAATCAGTCCAGTTGCTGAATAATACAACGAAAACACTGACCTACTTTTACACACTGGGAACATGCAAGAAGGAAAACTCGGAGTGGAACATGAGGGGAGCTGGATGGGAAAGACGGAGGCGAGACTTACAGCAGGGTGGATGAAAGACAGAAGACTGGATGAGGAATCTCTGTGACAGATCTGCATACAAAATAGGGTGACCACCTGCTAATAAGCCCAAGGGGGGACAAGGGGTGTGTTTCTGAGGGACAATGTGGGACACTCCCTGGCCCGGCGGTGCACCCGACCCACGGGCCGACTTATTGATAGTGCTTTACCCATTTCTAGCACATACCACCATACAAACCGATTTTCTAGAAAAAAAATCTTGTATTTTTGTCTTGTTTTCAGTAAAAATATCTAAAAATTCTTAAATGAAGATGTTTTTTCTTTATGAGCAAAACGACCCAAGAAAATAAGTCTAGTTTTTAGACCAAAAATATCAAATTTAAGTGATTTTGTGCACAAAACAAAAAAAATCTGCCAATGAGGTAAGCAAAAAAATCTTGAACATTTTTCTAAAACACTAAATTTAAGATTTATTCCTTGTTTTATGCACAAAATCACTTAAATTTGATATTTTTGGTCTAAAAACTAGACTTATTTTCTTGGGTCGTTTTGCTCCTTAAGAAAAAGCATCTTAATTTAAGAATTTTTTTAGATATTTTTACTGAAAACAAGACAAAAATAACAAGACATTTTTTTCTTGAAAATAATTTTTTGCAGTGTACATGGCATATTAATAATGCCCTATTCCCCTAAACATGATGTATGCTCATGAATAGGCCAACCAATGTGTATTTTTTTTAAATAAAGATTCATAATATTTTGAACATTCAATGATTGACAGATGCACTTTCACTTACGATGTTCTTTAGCTATTTAATTTATTTTTCATTATAATTTAGTCACTGTAAATAAATTGTAATATAAAATTATAGAATTAACAGGAATTGAAGTTGCTCAACAACACAGAAACAGTTAAAAAAAGTCTTAACTCACATCTCCAGGGGTTCACGGAACGAGAAGAGGGAGGAAGGATGGTGAACTTGCAAGTTAGTAAAGGCAGGCGCAGGAAAAAAACTGTTCAGTGTTCTGGAAACATCTTTAGGACTTTCAGCCACAAATATTTATTTTCCCAGTCTTTCTTGTACCCACACCTTCTCTTTTTAATTGATGATGGCGGTGCAGAGTCAGTCTCTTTCTCCATTTTTCGAATTGCAAAGCGCGCATCTATAAGGTATGCACGTGCGTGGCGGCGTGCGGACTGCGCTGTCATGACAACAACGAAAAGTTGACAACAATCTAGTCAGCAGTTCAACTGAGGCGCAACAGTAGCGTGCGAGTGGCGAGCGAGCCTGAACTGTCTAGTAATGTTCGATTGGCTGCATGAGGCTCAAAAATATAGAGCGACCAACTTTTTTTAAGCAAGCATTGATTATGCGTGACACGGTCTCAATTTGCGGGACGCATGAATTGGGCTTCAAACGCTGTGCGTTCACGCGCTACGCGGGACGGGTGGTCACCCTAATACAAAACCATGCTTACTGATGACACTTAAAACATCATTACATCTTTACAAGCTTATTTTAATGTATAGTAAGAAAATGAAATACTGCTCACAAGTCTGTATAGAGACAGAAAGAGAGTGCAGCAAAAATTATTACAATGCAGAAACACTTTATCATTTACATTTCTGCGTAGGAGGAAAGACCAAACGTGGTAAAAAAATCCTCTTATATATTTTTAATCAGATGTATTGAAATATTTTAGTGTATCTGGATACTGATTATGTATTATGTCACTGATTGTGATTGTGAGTTTTTTTTTATTTGCTCTTTATATCCGATGAAGGTCATGGGACCAATACGTTGTGATTAGGGTTAGGGTTTCCTCAAAATATATATTTAATATAACCTAATTTCTCAGAGATCCCCGAATGATTGACGCAAAGCCATTCAAAGATTCAGTCTGTCAAAACCACGCCTACTCTGCTCTGATTGGTCCACTGACACGGTCAGTTTTGATTGCTTTCTCAGCACACTAAACAATAGTGCAACATGCATTAAAGGTGCAGTGTGTAAATTTTAGCAGCATCTAGTGGTGAGGTTGTAAATTGCAACCGACGGCTCAGTCCATGCTCACCCCTCGCTTTTGAAACGCATAGAGAAGCTACAGTAGCTGCCACCGGAAAAACATGTCGTTGACGGAGACAATTTAGTAAAAAAGTTTGTCCGTTAATGACTTCTGTAGATTCATGGCGGCACAAAATGGCGACTTCCACGTAAGGGGTCCCACAGTGTATGTAGATAAAAACGTCTCTAAGGTTATAAAAACATAACAGTTCGTTATAAAAAAGGTCTTTGTACACCCCTGATAATATAGTTTTGTATATTATTTAGCATTTCTGTCAACAGATCCTTTTAAAAATGACACACTGCACCTTTAACCTAGTGCTAACGTGACTTACTGATAAGACATTAGAGTTTGAAAAAATGACACTTCGTTTATCATTAATCCAAGTAATAAGAATGACAACAGACACTTACATGTTTAAATTCAAGTAAGAATGTATGTAAACGTACTGGGGCCACGGCTAAACATTATACAATAGTGCAACTGCAACATACGTTAGCCGAGTGCTAGCGTGACTTACTAATAAGATATTAGAGTTGGAAAACCGACATTGTTTATCATTAATCCAAGTAATAATAACGACGACAGACATGAACATTTTTAAATTAACGTAAGCATGCTTGTTAAACATACTGGGCCCATGGCTAAACATTAAACAATAGTGCAACTGCAATATATGTTAGCCGAGGGCTAGCGCAACTCAATTATAAGCTATTATTACATGGCTCTCTGGAATGCTTGATTCTGATTGGTCAGTTGAGACATTTGCAGGTTCGTTCTTTTCAAATAATAACCGCTCCAAAGTAATAACGCATAGCCGGACTTGTATGTTTTAAATCCCTCCGCGCCAACAAAGATTACTGTTTGGCGCCATCTTGTGACAAACACTCGACAACCACAATTAAGAATGAAAATTTTGACATTCATTTTAACATGTACGGAAAAAAACAAAACATTTAAACAGTGGATAGAAGAAAGAACAACGACAAGACACAGAGAGCTTACTGAGACTGAACTTGACAAAATAGAGCATGACAGCTACGAAGCCAACACAAAAAAATACAGAATGGGCATTAAAACTTCTCAAAGACTGGCTAAAAGAGAAAAAAATGGAGACAGACAAGTATGAAGCAGAGGATCTTAATAAGGTATTACGATCATTTTATGCATCTGTGCAAAGTTTCGCGGAAGGATAAAAATGTTAATTTAAAACAAATATGCCAATAAAATGTTTCAAATTCATATTCATGTCCAGTTTTTTTTCTTATGTGGCAAGTAGCCGTGTAATAAGCGGGATAATGTAGAGGCAGCCGGTAGTTATTGGGAAATAAGCCCCTTCAGTGTGATACAAGACCCTCCGCTACGCGTCGGGTCCTGATCACACTGTCGGGGCTTATTTCCCAATAACTACCGGCTGCCTCTACATTATCCCTTACTTACATTACACTAGACACAACACATTTGGGGAAAAATAAACACATAACATAATAATCAAACTTTTTAAAAAAAAAGATTGTGGTCAGGAGACGGCACATGTTGGTCCAAATAAAGTGGGTACTGAACCATTTTTCATGGCCAAACGTTTAGCAAATACCGCCTTGAACTTGCAGAGATTGGAGAAGCAATCGTCAGTAAAATGGCGGGAACACAACAAAATGGTTTTATTAGAACGTTACTGCTGTGGTATTGTGGAAAAAAAATCCTGACAGGAAAACACTGAGGGTTTTTTTTTTGTGATTGTTGCAGGCAGATATCCTTCATCTTGCGGCACGTTTTCTTAAAAAATGCGATGGAATATGCAGGATATTTAGGCAATTTCATGCGATAAAAAATTTTGGGAACTTGCAAAAATGGTTTGCAGCTCTTTAATAATAATAATAATAATTTGTTACATTTATATAGCGCTTTTCTGCAGCACTCAAAGCGCTTTACATATGAATGGGGGAATCTCCTCAACCACCACCAATGATGTTCACGTAACATAATTACATCACTTCATAATGTTCCCATGGCAACAGGGGACATGGCTGCGCTTGTGTAAACTAAATGCAAAATATTTTCAACTTTCTGCTAAGATATATGTGATTTTTTTCTACGAAATGCAGGGATTGTGAAATCATGCAAGTCCCGCATATTTTGCGCATGGAAATCAGCAATTTTTCTGCCAAAGTCTGCGTATTTGAAAAAATGTGGCCCCTGCAAAAATATGCAGACTTTGGCTGATTATGCGTTGAATCATGCGATCGTACAATCACATTTTTCTAGAGGAACTGAAAAAGTCATTTTAACCACAGATTTTTTACATCTTCATCCTTTGGTAGTGAAAACAACACTGAAAACACAACGTCTTCTTGACATGATGTTAACAGACTAACTAGCAAAAAATGACAGGTCAGATTTTATTTTCATTTCTCGCGGGCAAGACTGTAGGCGGAGATTATGCAGAGTATTGCCTTATACACTGAAAAAAACAACTTGTAAAAGTTACTTTAAAAAATCCTCGTAACAATTTGCATGAACTTTTTTTAAGTAAAATTTACTGCTTTTTTATAAGTAAAACTTACCTACTAAAATCAAATAAAATGTACTTAAAATTGCATGATAAAAATATGTTAAATAATTAATTAATTAAATGTTACTTAATTATTTTATTTAGAAGTTAGATTTATTTTAATCGTTTAGGTAAAGTCTATTAGGTTTTTTTTGAAAATTAAAGCATTGCTGTCCTAATAATATTAAATAAATCGTATTTTCTGTTTGTTATTTTCTTTAACATATTCCTATGGACCTAGTTATTTTTAGTGTTATAGTCATTGAATAAACTTGATTTGGAACAGAAACGCACACAAACTGTGTTTTTGACATGCATTATCAGCACTGTGAAGAGAATTACAATACAATGTTCTGAACAGGGTTCATGTAAAGAAACACTGATCACATAAACGGTGACTTCACAAAATTATTATTTACAACAAAACAACATCAATAATATAAGAGCTTAAACCTTTATGACATTTTGCTAACAAATATTTAAGTAGTTAAAGTTCTTATCAGTTCTTATTCTGTGATAAAGCTTAAAAAATAAAAATATTCAGGCGCAAATTGTGAGTATTCCTTACAACATGTGCAAATAAATGTAAGTAAATTTTACTTAGATTTTTTAGTTTAATGGATTTAATTTTTTTAAGTAAAATGAACTAAGATTTTTTACTTGAATCTGCTAAAGTTTTTGATTAAAATTTACTTAATTATTTTAGGACTATGTGCAGTGACTATAAAACAGTTAAATAATAGAAGAAAATATCTAATAAGACTTACTATTCCCACACAGTTCATTTTTTACATGAATTAATTGTGTATTTATCATCACTTTACTTAGGAAAATCTAGTTCTCAATAAATGTTAATATTATTATGTAGAAATTATGAGAGTTAATCTAATAAATATTACACCAAAAAGTTCATTTTTTCAGTGTACGTAAACAGACAACAGAAAGGAGATTCGAAAATAATATGACCCGTTAACAGGGTTCAGAGTTGACTCCCTACTTTATTTATCATGCACTTTTTGGGTTAACAACTTTGCACAGCGTTTACAGTGATGGACATCTACATGGCACACTGCAATAAAAGCTTGGATTTGACAAAGCACTTTAATTAAACTTTTTTATACTTTTGTAAGATTTATAGTGTGTGGGATTCTTTTATTGTTTTTTATTTTTTTAATTACAATAATGACAATTTTAGTGGGTAAATATCCTTGTCATGATAATAATATTACATCGCACAGATATTAAGGATGTTGATTATTGTATTACTTTTCTTTTTGTAAAATATAAGTGTTGTCTATTTGAGTTTGGGATGAAATATGGACATGAGATTTATCCTGATAATGTGACTCCTGATCTGTTCTGCTCCTGGTTTTCCATCTATCTGTAATGTGATTAAACACAGAGGCACCCAGAATACCACAGGACACTCCAGGCCAGTCTTATACACTCCTACCTCTCTCTCTCTCTCTCTCTCTCTCTCTCTCTCTCTCTCTCTCTCTCTCTCTCTCTCTCTCTCTCTCTCTCTCTCTCTCTCTCTCTCTCTCTCTCTCTCTCTCTCTCTCTCTCTCTCTCTCTCTCTCTCTCTCTCATTGTGGCATATATGTACACATCACTCAATGTTTTATCTCCTGGTTTTATTCTCTATGATTTCCATTCAGGAGTTGAGATTTTTCATACAGGCTGATCTGAAATCTGCCCCCTGAAGTCTAAACACACTCCATCTGAATGTCACTCGTGCATTAACATCTACAGCTGATGTTGACTCAATCCTTCACAACAAAGTCTAATGAAACAGAGCAATATTTCCTTCCACGCCGAGACATAAAAATAGTGTCCTTGGAGGGCTTGATTGAATTATGAGCATTACGTTAGCAGTGCAAAACGTCAATGGGTTTGCTCCCAAGGTACACATATACTGATACAATGTATCACTGTAAAAAAATTCTGTATAAATTACAGTATTACTGGGTATTACTAGCAACTAGCTGCCAGTAAGTTACTGTATATTTTACATTTATGTTATTTACTGGCAACAGTTTGTTCAAAGTTTAATGAACATGAAACATTTTCAGTCTTTATCTGTATACAGTAAGTTACTGGCAACCAGCTGCATAATTACAGCTAATTTTTACAGTGGACAATAAGTTGATTTGGATAAAGGAAAATGCAACATTTTGTTGAATCAACATCTTCAATATATCAATAGTAAAACCAATATAAATATATTGAGTAAATCAATATATTTCATGTTACTTTAACTTAAAAAATTAAGTTAAACAATTTCAACTTGTTTTTATAAGTTATGTTAACTCATCACAGGTCAACTAAAAACAGTAGGTTGAATTGACTTGCAAAACCAAGTTGTTTGAGAGATTATGGAGGGGTAAAATAAAGTTGTAAAATGGCAGTACAGTGTGTCTTTAGGTTTATTCTAAACAGAGCTGTTGTGTGTTTAGTTTAGTTTAGTTTAGTTTATTTGTTAAACAGGGACAATGCACATTAAGGAACATAATTGTAAATGTGCCAGAATTAGCCCAAAGGGCTATTTTTCATCTGTAGCCCCCTGACAGAATATTAAAAAGTCACCCTAAAACAAAATACATAGCATTAATTACACATTTACACATAAAAAAAGAAAATAATAATATTAACAATAATAATAATAGAGAGAAAAAGAGGGGGGGGGGGGATTTAAATTAAATGGCAACAGGAACAGGCAAACAAGACCAAAAAACAATTTACACCAGGACATCAAATTTGTCAAGAGTGTAAGACTAATGTCGACAGTGCTGATTTGTCAGTAACCAGTTTTTAAGATGAAACTGAAAAGAACCAAGGGTGTGTTTATTTCTAATTGTTGTTGGGATGGAATTCCATTCCCTTGCAGCTTTAACTGAAAATACCGACTGACTGAATTTAGATTTTTTAAGAGGGATAATACAATCCCCTCTTTCTCCACCCCTTGTAGATCGTAGAGAAGTTGTTCTAATATTAACAAACTGTTTAATTGGCGAGTTCAGGCTATGAATAGTCTTAAACAATAGACAAATATGTACATAATTAATCAAATTATCCCAGCTTAGTAAATTGTATTTTTTCAATATTAAGCAATGATGATACTGAACTGATTTCTTATCTAAAATTTTTAGTGATTGTTTATACAAGGATTCCAGTGGTTTCAGAGTAGTTGTAGTAGCTTGCGACCAAGTAGTAAAACAATACGTAATATGTGACATTATCATAGAATGCACATACATTAAAGCAGCTTCAGATGACATATAATCACGAATAAATCTAAAATTTGATATACTAAATCTCACTCTATTACACACCTTTTTGACCTGAGCCTTAAAAGAAAGTTTGGAATCAATCACAACACCGAGATACTTATATTCAGGTACAACTTGAATTTTTTCCCCTGATATAAAAACATCTGGCACCTCACTCAAACTATTAGATTTGGTAAAGAACATACTCACTGTTTTAGAGATGTTTAACTGTAAACAGCATTGTTCTAGCCAGGCTGTGACATGAACCAGGGATTCTGTAAGTTCATTTGCAACTTGTGACACACTACGTCCATGTATATAAATAACAGTGTCGTCCGCATACATTTGAATATTAATGTTAGGACAGATTGATGGAAGATCATTAATATACAACGTAAATAATAAAGGACCCAAGATAGATCCTTGTGGAACACCAGTATCTATACTTAGCGGGGCTGACCTATAACCCTGTATACCAACATACTGTGTGCGACCCAACAAATAAGACTCAATCCATCTTAAAGTATGAGGAGAGAAGTTAAAACCTAATAATTTAGATATAAGAATTCTATGATTTACCGTATCAAAGGCCTTCTTGAGATCAAGAAACACAGCCCCGACAACCCCTCCTGAGTCTAATAGAGACTTGACTTTTTCAGTGAGGTAGCAGTTAGCCATCTCTGTTGAATAGTTTGCTCTAAAGCCAAACTGCATTGGATGTAATGCACACAAATTAGAATTCAAATAATTAGTAATTTGTGCAGCTATCAATTTCTCTGCAACCTTTGAGACTATAGGTAAAATGCTAATAGGTCTATAATTACTAACAGAATGAGGATCACCACTTTTAAATATAGGAACAATAACAGATGACTTCCAAGCACAAGGAAACAGACCCTGAGAAACTGAAAGATTAATAATTTTTGTGATAGGATTAACTAAGGACTCGCTAAGATCTTTAAGCATTACCACATCCATACCAATTATATCCTTTGCTCTAGATTGTTTAAGAGATACAATTGTTCTTCTAACATCTGATTCAGAGACTTCCCTTAAAATAAGGGCTTGTTCCATTGTATTAGCTGGATACACCTCGGTATATTTAGGAGAGAAACATTGTGCAATTGTGACTACTGATTCCACAAAGTGATAATTAAGTGTTTCAGCTACTTCAGCTCGATTGTTAGTCAGCTTCCCATTTACCAATAATTCAACTGATGACCTTTCTTTCATTTTATCTCCTTTTAAGTAATTTAACTGATTCCAGATTGTTTTAGAATCACCTCTTGCGTCCGTACTAAGAAATGACTTTCCTGGTAAAGACAACACAAACACACAACAATTGTCATGTGTCATCTGTCAATGCAATGTAAGTCCCTTCCGATAAAAACTGTCGTGGGAAACGCATAAAGGTAAATAAAACTATAAAGTTTATATCAAATATTGTACACATTTACCATATTTGTGTTAAATATTTACTTTAGAGCAGGGGTCTCCAACCTTTTTATGAGCAAGGGCTACCACAATGGATAAAACAATCTGGAGGGCTACTTTTTGATATAGTCTACTTAAAACTTTTTTGTTTTACTTGTTTATTTTACTTTATTTGACTTGTTTATATGTTTTAGTATTGTTTAAAATTGTAACATACGTAAACCAAGCCAAGCTAATATAAAAAAATATGTAATGAATAAATATTACAGTTGAGACTATTAATAGAATGTGCTTTGGCGGGCACCTCACTCTGTGCGGGCAACCTGGTGCACGCGGGCACCACATTGGTGACCCCTGCTTTAGAGTTTATCACCAAGTAAAGAAATGTATTATGTCCAATATATATTTTCCATATGACACGAGAATAAAAGGCTCTTCTTTAATGGACGTAACTGGAAGCTTTACTTTCTGTCTTTAGTTTGACCTTCGTAGGTCTGCTGTGATAATCACATCAATGAAGAAGAAGTGTTGGGTGTCCCATGAGAGGAGATGAGGCATTGAGCACTGAATGAAGCTGAGGGGCTCCTGAGGGTCTGGAGACACGGAGATAAACTCATTCATGCAGGAGAACAACACGAACAAACGTTGAGCCTTTCATCCTGAACATAACCACTCACTGCAACTAATCCAAACAGACAGAGAGAGCGAGCGAGCGAGAGAGAGAGAGAGAGAGAGAGATCCATTAAACCAATGAAACTGGGTTTAAAGCAAACTTGGAAGATGCTTTTAGTAAATATCTCATCATTTAAATGCTCCATTCATTCATAGTGTTTGAAGTTGAACCTATTCAAGCAGATGCAAGCTGTACACCCACTTGAACTGTTAGACAAAAGTTGTGGGCATGAACTGATTTCCTCTAATAAGGATTTTTGGCCAGGTTCAGGTTTACCTGTCAATCACAGCGAATGTGTGTTATTGGTCACAGTAAGCTGCAGTGATGATGTCATTTGTCTCCATAATTTTCAACTCACCTGAGGCCAAAATGTTTTCAAAGTTCAATTTGGGACTTGACGAAAAGTGCAATGACAAAACTGTCAAAACTTGAAAGCGTTGCCATGGTGATGTCCTGTAAACTGCAAAAAACAGGAAATGCACTGCTATGAGAAACTACATTACACACAACTGAGATTGTTTTAACACCTGTTTCTATGAGGATGAAAAGGAGGTCTCTTGAATAGAAATCGACAGTATACAAATAAATCAAAACAGATATGATAAAGAATAAAACATTGACTTTTATTAAGGGACACAGCCACACAGGCTAAAGTTTAGTTTCATGTGCTCACGCAAAACCTTCATGTGCAGATATTGTTTTTAAGCTTAGTTTAAAAAACGCTATAGTTTCACGTGAGCACGTGAAACTAAACATTATTTAATTTTTGCTCCGTGTCCCCTTAGGGGCTCCGTATTGGTGTGATATCTTCATCTTCTTTTTAAAGCAATGTATAAAGTTTTAAAATGTGTCACTATACCAATAAAAAAATGTTACAGTATAGTAATGCATGTGAAAAATTTTAAATTAAGTTACAAAGATCTCAATATAAAATAAAGCAGTAAGCATGAATCTGTTCACAATGACTTTCTTATTTTATGAATGACATGCGCTCCATTGACATTATCAGACATGTTCAGACTGTGTTTTGCGTTGGCGTAATAAAGATTGCACTGCAGATTCAAGGAGAGAGAGAGATACTTTAGATAGGTTGTGAGAAGATGCTGTGGTTTGCCTGCATTCTCTTTGTTTCCATGGTAACAGCAGACAGCTGGATGCTGAGTTAATGTGTGACAGGATGCTGATGTGCGACTGACAGTAAGACAATACATAAGTGAAGCACACTCCATCTAGCAATGTCTGGAATAGCAAACTATACTATTTCAGTTGTGTAGTATGCATAACCACTCAAATCTTCTTTATACATACAAGAATGACAATTCACTGATATATACAGTATGTCATATGCTTGTACTACATTTGGGACATAAGCTAGAGATGATGCACAGTCGATATGATTATACTTAAAAAAAGGACACTGTAGTAAATGCATAACTATTGATTATCCATCCGGATGTCATTACACTTACTAATACTGCTCAGATTATATATAAAAAATCCTTTACTGCATTCATTTGCCATCCTGAATGATTTCTGGGATTGATTTTCTCATGATGGACCAGCCTTACTGCGTTTTATGAATTTTTCATGAAGTTTAACCACAGTGATGCTAATCATCCTAAAAACTTATTTTAGGAAACTTTAGGGGGAACGCATGACTCAGAAATGCTGTTGAGGTGCTTTCACTATGCCAAAGCCCTTTTCACTAAAACATTATGGAAAATACAGGGAAAACGTGTCCGTGTATTTTTCCAGGATCGTTTGAAAGACACGTGATTTAAAGTCTTGCACTTAGTAGTTTTTTCCACAGTGTCTGAAGTTTGCTTATTATTAGTATTAGTATTATTAGTCTCTCGAGAAACCACACACGTGCATGTTTGTTTATGACGAGCGCATAAGGAGCGCGTGATGCACTGTTCTTTTATTATGGCTTTTCCAATGCATAGTACCCCACAGTTTAAGTCGGGTCAGCTCACTTCACTTTGACTTGGTTAGCTTTTCCATCGAGTTTAGTAACACTTCGGAGTGGGAGGGATTATAGGCGTGTCATTATATTTGCGCTGCCTACTGCTGTGACATCATACAAGTGAAAGCGTCGTTGTACATTCCCATACATTCATTTATTTCTCAGTCCGCCACAAAATTAAAATTGACCACCAAAAATAGATGTTTGCACATCGGTACCTCTGTCTCACATGACAGTTTCTGTCCAAAACCGGTGGCGTCGGTCGACATGCTCCACTAAGCCTCATTGAAGTTGCATTTAAGCATAAATGCGGACGTGCGCGTCGCAAATGTGCCGCCACAAAATGCAAGTCTTGAAACCAACTGTTATGGTGTTCCTGGTGCTCCTTCATTGCTAAAAGGGATTTTTTGAACTTACAGCAAAGCACAGATGACAACATGTTTGCTCGAGACAGCGCAAGCTAGCACGAAGCTAAAGCTAATCTTTTACATTATAGCGATGATGCTGGTAGTGACGATTCTCGCAGACCAATCAGTGATCTACAGTGTTTTTGCGTCACGTTTTGGTATCACCTCAGCTTGCTTGGAACCCCAACCGAGGTGGTACTAAAAAAAGTATCCTGTACCACGTACCCAGTGGAAAATCCCCAAAGTAAGCTGCCCGACCCAAACCGTGGGGTACTATGCAAAAGGAAAGCGCCATTATACTGCTGAATGATCTTAGCTTCAGCGCGGATAGTGACGAGCTCCCTAATCTCTGCTGCATTCCAGTTTGCCGACATTTCTTGTCGTGAATGTTGATCTGTGTTTAAATCCTTGTGTCAAAAAGCTGTACTATAATTTCTTGTTGCACCAGAATGGACCAGAATGCTTTCCGTGAATGTTAGGTCCTCTTTACGGGAGCGATCCCAGAACTTTTACGGGATGTGTTTGTGTTCACACAAAAGCCTGTTTGCCATTTTTATGAAAATCTTCTGGGACAAAGTGCTGTGTGAATGAGGTTAAAATGTACATACATCACACATGCATTCTAAAGTTGCACTTTTTATGAAATATGTTTGTTGATATAAAGATTCTCAGTGTTTGATGTGTATAATGATCACTTCAAGTAAAATTAACTACAGAAGATTCAGCCTAATCTCACAAAATACATAAAATAGTCACGCATTATTTTGCTCAGTTTTGCATGACATTGTCACATATTTCCCGGCCACGACTTTCTTTTCCGTGTCAGTTTCACGTATTGGTTACTCAACTGTCTTTCCTATTTTCTTACAATTGTCGCTTCGGTTTGGGGTTAGAACAACTTTCTGTTACATAAAATGACATCCTTACCCAAACCCAGCTCTAACCCTAACGTCAGGCGACAATGGTTTAAAAAGCATACGAAAAAATAGTATAAACCAATACTTTAAGTGACATCCTAACGCAAACAGCAAATCTAACCACAAACCGAAGTGACAATTGTTTAAAAGTAGGAAAAACAGTTGAGTAACCAATACGTGAAACTGACACGGAAAAGAAAGTCATGGCAGGGGCACGTAAAATGGTGGAAATACGTGACAATGCAAAACTGAGCAAAATAATGCGTGACTATTTCACGGAAATTCGTGAGATCAGGTTGGACGATTATTTTACACATTAATAAAAAAGCACAATTATAAAACACAGCAATGAATGAACCTCCTGACCTACAAATTGACGTCATGACCTCTCAAACAGAATTAAAAGTTCAATGTGTGTTTTATAATAATAATAATAATTAAAAATAAATATAGGCCGAGTCTGAGATTTAAAGCTGATATCTCTCCGATTGTTAATTTTTGGAGATGGATTTATCTGGATATGGATACGTATTGGTCAAAGCAGTGTTTATGCTGTTGCAAGATGCAAACTAAACAAACTTTACGTTTTTTATTTGCTTAATAAAATAATATTTATTAAATATGTGTTTCAATAAACCGAGTCCACTGTGCATCGCACATGCACACTTTAGCTGTGAATACACTGCCAATATAATACCTTAGCATATTTGTGCTTTGATCTGGGTGTGTTGGAAATATCCAGAAGGTCATGTGACATAGTAATGACTGCTGGCGCTACACGCGGGACATTGCTCACCCATGTGACACAAACCTGCTGGACACATACACACTAAAAATAGTTTTTCAGTATTTCACAGACTAGTCAAACAGCCATTTACAAGGAAAGTAAAAGATGATTCATCTATTTGTGTTATGGTTCATTTATCTTATTTAGTGATTTGCACAATGCTAGACAGCTCAACCTAGTCTATATTTAAACTAATAAAGACAGAGATGTCAACCTGACACTGACAGCGGTGCGTATCTGATAACCAACGCACAGAAAGAGAGAGGGTTTAACTTGTTGAACTCAGTCCAGTTTGACAGCTTTAATCTTCAGTTACGCTGTTAAAAACCGTCTCGCACAGTTTTATCAAACACAGATTATGATAAAGCTATCGCTTACCCATGCATTTAAACTACATAATGATCACATTTGTGTCATAAAATCTGAATTCAATAGTCTGGTGACATCACTTTCATCCTAAATGTCAAGTTTCATGCATTGTTTTCTACTGAAAAAAGTCATTAAATCTTTATTTGTTGTAATTGCAGAGATCTCAAAATGAACAATGTGACATGATAACCATCATATTTCAGGAAATAATTATCAGTGAAAGCATCAGATCACATCCACAGTCATGACTCGACACCTGAGACAAGTGGGATCTCCACACACACACCTGCCCAACCAGGAAATTAAATATGCCATCGGGTTGTCTTTTGACAGCCCATGTAAACATTAAACACATGACTGCTTTC
Organism: Misgurnus anguillicaudatus; assembly: GCF_027580225.2. Classification (NCBI taxonomy): domain Eukaryota; kingdom Metazoa; phylum Chordata; class Actinopteri; order Cypriniformes; family Cobitidae; genus Misgurnus; species Misgurnus anguillicaudatus. The sequence goes on from NW_027395279.1 coordinate 1,340,007, forward strand.
TGAAACACAGACAAGCAGATAAAAAAAGAGATTTGAGATTGAAACACAAGAATGATATTTGCCCAACACCACACACTGGTACCCTGATTGTTATTTATGCTCCTGCGGGTATCCAATGCTTTCCTTAGCTGAAAGCTTGCTTTCTAGACATCCATTATAACAATATATGGAAGTTCAGCATCCCCACATAGAGTTAAACATCCTTAGTGACATCACATTGCAAAACAAAACAAAAAACGAAATCTGGAAGGGATGGTCAGGATTTAAAAAAAATGTATGATAGCACCACAGATCCATTTTTCAGAAAAATACAATATTTACCAATATTCCTATCCAATATAACAGTATTTATATAAAACATTTCAAATATGCCTTTTAAACTTTATTAGTGTGTATAAATATAAATGTGGAGCTGTTAAATGTTAGATGAGAAGACACAAAAACGTGCAAGAAAAAAAATTAATAAAAATAAAATGAGAAACGAGAATAAAATGATTTATGATTTTTTTACGCTATTTCATTCACTTTGTATGTATTTTAGGAGATGGCTAATTTGTATTCATTTTACAACCACATTCACATACAATTTTTAAGATACACTGTAAAAAAATCAGTAGAAATTACAATGTTATTGCAGCTGGGTTGCCGGTAATTTACCGTAGATTTAAATGTATGTTATTTACTGGCAAGAGTTTGTTCAAAGTTAAATAAATTTTAAATATTAACAAGTCTTTATCTTTACAGAATAAAACTATATAATAACAGCTTCATGCAAAGCATTCTGGGAACCAGAAATCATCATCAACCTTTTTCAGTTTTTTTTTTGCTTCAGATTTTGTTTCCCAGAATGTTTAGCTTGATGCTGTTTTTTATTTTACTCTGTAAAGACAAAGACTTGTAAATGTTTAATGTTCATTTAACTTTGAAGAAAATGTTGGCAATAAAAAACATAAATTTAAATCTACGGTAAGTTACCGGCAACCCAGCTGCAATTTCTACTGAATTTTTTTACAGTGTAATCGTATGTTTTTGTAGGATTAACTTTGTACAAATTCATACAAATTGTAAAATGAATTCTTGTAAGATCAGGCTGGATAATTTTCTCATTTTGCTTTACGTTGTGCTGAATGATGACACCAGATGTGACTATATTCATATAGTCTCTTATACTTTAAATAACTGACAAGAAAATAAAGCAAAGCTATTAAAGTCGTCACATAATCAAAATGTATTTCTAAAAAGTCTTAATTTTATATTTAATATTGTATTATAAATGATTTATGTATGCACCTTATTAAAAAATCAAATCCCGCTCTACATTTTTTCTCATTTCTGAAGCCGTTTCACTCGGATGTATGTCACGATAAGAGGACAATCGTTTTATGGCGACTTTAAAAAAAACAAACAGTAAGAAAACAGTATAAAGACAAGCAAAAAGTCTACAAATAAAGAAAATATATACAGTACAATACAGGAGTGGTTTTCAAACTAGGGGCCGGGGCCCCCAGGGGGGCCACGAGATGGTGCCAGGGGGGCCCCAGTATTATGACATTTTATGAAATACATTAATTTATCATAAATTCTGTGTAATTAAACCTAAAAAAAATAAGGCTACTAACCAACAGCACTACTTTTTTGTATAATTTAATGTTTTTTTTTTTTTATTAAAATGTTCAGTTTTAGAACATTTTTTTGTCACAAATTTTCTTTGGGGGGCCACGAAGGAATGCACCGTACACAAGGGGGGGCCGCATGCTGAGAAAGTTTGGGAACCACTGCAATACAGCATACTTGAATGGAATCCAAAAAGTAACATAACAACATCTGATCACAGTTAATAATAGTCTGATAACTGTATGACCTTGTGCTATTGTTGACCTCTCACCTCTTTGTCTCTTACACACATGTTGCTCTCTCACGCTTATTGATTAGAGAGCTGTTACAAAAACAGCCAAACACACCTTTATATTCCCACACTGACTGATAACACCTCACAAAACTCACAACTACTGATTTAGACAGTTTATTTTTATCATTTATATTTATAGTCAGTTAGCAAATGATTTATCCAATGCAAAAATTGCAAACTATTTAAAACACTCACTCATTACATTTGTGAATTTGAAAGATGCTTTAATCCAAAGTGAGTCACGGTACACTGTAAAAACTATTACTATTATCTACTCAATATTTTTGGTGAAGCATTTTTACACTTAAAAAAATTTAGTAAATTTGAAAGCTATGAAATCGATTAGATTTCAGTAATTACATTAATTTCCTATCACAAATTAAATTGAGTAGATGGAATCAAAAATATAAAAGCAAATCAATAAAAAATCACAGTGAAGTCTACTAAAAATTTAAGTTGATATCATTAAAAATGTAACTTAGATGTAGCTGAAAATTTTGTGAATATTATTTAACTAAAATAAATTATTTTTATTTACTTAATGTTATACATTTATTTCATACTGAACCATCAATTATCAATGATAAACAAAGCAATTTGTATACGTTGTTTTATTGAAAATGGCAAACATTGTACATGTTACAAAAACAATCAGCTAAATAAACTCTGAGAGGTCTCTCAAATTCACAGCATGCAGAATCCACACCTCTTGAACCCAGACAGGTGGACCACCAGCACTTGTACCTGCAAAAAAGATAACTTTATTTAAACGGCTGTCCGCTGTGACTCTGGACGCTGCCACAGAGTGCCACTTAGTTTAACATTACAATAACATATTTGTCTCAAATCTGTAACGATTAACAAAGGCTACGAATGCATATTTTATATCTGGAAGTAAACTTTGTCTGACTAAACTCGCGCTATTTAATGCGAACGTCCGGTGTGGTATCAGAAACTGCGAGTTGTCCTACACGAGACGCAACGCATCTCCACCGGTGTGCGAGACCCTTCACACAAAAAAGGAAAATAAAGCATAGGCATATGGAGTCGAGAGATAATTAATATAAATGTATATAAGCGTGTGAGCTCTGTTAAGCTCTGTTGTGTTCCGCTTCCACGTGAAAGGTCTAACAAATCCGGGTGGAGCGAAACTGAGGACCGGATTTCGGATCGCCTGACTATCAGCCAGTACAGATTTACACGTGTTTGTCTACACAACCACTTTATGCAGTAATAAAACGATCAGAAATTATTATTTTACACACATTTCAAGTGGCACAGCTGTATTAATACTTTGGTGACCTGAATAAATACGTAAAATAAAAATATTAATGATTAATCTACCAGTATGTGCACAGAAAGCTGTTATTGTACCCAGTTTACGGTATGGCTCCGAAAGTATTCAGATAAATACACCAACAAGTTGTTTACGCAAGGACACATCAAATATTTCATTAAAAACAAGTGTAAATATTAATAAACTCAACACTTACCAGGATTTTTGAGGAGTTTTGAGGTTGTTTGTCTTCCTGCAAGAGGCGCTGTTTCTTCTGCTGCTGATTAAAAAACCGTTGGCTTTGTGATTTTTAAATTTACATCTGATTTAATGAATTTTTTTGCCTAAATTTACTCAAATAATACAATGTAATAATGTTTCACCAAAAATATTCAGTAAATCATAGTTAAAGTTATGCATGAAATTTACTATTTTTTTTGTTGATGTTAAATACCTATGTTAACTTGAAATGAGCAATTATAATAGTTTTGAAAGCTGAAATATATAAGTGTGACATTCTCAAATATATTGATTCAAATTTACAACAAATATTAAGAATATCTATAAGAAATAATCTGTTAGTTAAATACTTATTTTATTTGATGTATACAACTAAATAATATCTGTACATTTTACACACAAATATATGTTTATTTTTTAGTCATTAATTTTGGTTTGTCTAACTCAAAAAATCAACTTAGTGACATAAAGAGATTTTATTAAGTTATTTTAATAATTTATTTTTGTGATATTTACAAAGCCACTGAATTATTTTTTACAGTGTACATTCAATCTTTAAACTAATCTTTTTTTTTTCTTTAAACAAAAATGAGTTTTTCCAGCCTGATCTCATGAGAATACATACGTATCTTACGAGTTGGCTTTTTTACACGATTATAGTGTTAATGTACCTTAACGTTAATGTAGTGAAATGTACCAAAAACGATTATCATAAAAAAACTTGCCTCTAAATCCAAGTCACAGGGGCAAAAGGAAATCAAACAGAAATGTTAGAATGTGGTCGTACAAATTAATACAAAATTAGCCACCTTGTAAAAAATGTGCATGTAAACAAACATGTAAAGAATATAGAAAAACACGTGAGATTCGTGACCATCACAGTGAAACGTACTTAAATCTCTGACACAAATTCAACCTGTAGAGTTCAAGATAAATCTGTCTAACTTCAAGTCCAACAAGATTAGCCTTAAAAGTTGGAAAAAATATTCTGGATATTAAATCACCCCCCAAAAAATATCAAACATCTGCTTGATGCAAACAGTGAAACTGGTGGCCATATACACTGAAAAAAATGATTCATTGAATTTAATCACATTTTTTTTTAAGGTAAGTGGTTGCAATCAATTTATTTAAGCTACATTTAAACAAAAAAGATGAGTAACCTAAAATAAAATATAAAACTTTTGTTTAAATGTAGCTTAAATAAATTGATTGCAACCACTTACCTTAAAAAAATTTATTAAATTCAATGAATCATTTTTTTTCAGTGTATGACATTTATTACCCCTTCATACACATCAGCTCTCTCTCTCTCCCTCCCTCTCTCCCTCTCTCTCTCCCTCTCTTTACAGCGGGGCGAGTGATGAGTAATCAGCATACTTTTTTGATCTTAAAGGAACAGTATGTAAGAAATTTATATCAATTAATCATAAAATGGCCCTGACATGTCACTAGACATTAAGAAATCATTTTCATTTCAAATACTTATATCACTGACAACAGTGGTCTGGCCAGGATATTGACGTTTAAAAATTGGAGTTGCAGCCCTCAACTGATGTTTATGTTGTCATTTTGTGTATTGGCCACCAGTTGTGTGATTGCAGTACCAGTTTTAGCCACAATCCTACATACTGTTCCTTTAAGTGAGAAACCTGACCTGATATTCTAGATACGGCCCTTTAAAAACACAACCATCATCATTTCCTGTCATTTTAATCTTTATTATCTTCTTTAGTTGAAAACAAAATACATGTTTAGTTTTGTGTGAATTACAGTAAGAGCAGGGAGTGATTATCTGTATACTACAAAGCTACTTTACAAACACCCAAATATTTTCATTGGGCAGACACTTTAGTCATGGAAAAAACTTTTACTGATTTTTACATTTCATGGGAGTCAAAAGCTCATGACACTGCTGTTTATAATGGCATAAACTCCAACTGAACTACAGGAAATAACCAGAAAATTATTCAATGCAACTCAGCTTTATATTCAAACTCCTCTGTGGACATTAAACATCTTTGAGACTGAAATATAAAGTGCTATTCCCTCATCCCTGACCTCTCATATATAATTTCTCATGTTTAGTTATGGCAAACATCATTGGTTCCTGTAAACACAAGACCTATCACGATGAGATCATATGACAGAAGTCATTTTATGGATTTCAAGTGAAATGAGGGTAAATTTAAAGTCTGCATATCATCATTACAAACACAAAATTGAGAAATGTGTTCAGTTATATGGCATGGGTCGGTTTCAAGGTATAGCAAGGTTTTAAACAGTCGAGGTTTCAAAAATACTAAAATTTTCTGTGATATGGTTTCCAAGGTATGAGCTTTGTTTACACAAAATTAAATTAAAAACATGTTATTGATTTGATGTTAACGTTTAATACACTCAAAAAAAATTATTCATTGGATTAACTCAATAAAATTGTGGGCAGGATTTCCATCCAATATGAATGTGTACCCCTAACTCATAAAAAACTGCTTTACACAATGAAAATATATTGAGTTAGTCCAACTCAATTTAAAGTAAATGGCAATACTCAATTAGTTGCCTTAACTCAATTTAGTTTAGTCTGAATAACTCAATTTGGCGTAGTTTGAATAGCTCCATGTAGTGTAGTCTGAATAACTCAATTCTGTTATTTCATCTAAAACATTTGTATATCATACTAATTAGCATAAGCACATGTTAGCATGCTAATAATAATAACACATGATGCTTTGGATGAACATGTGACAAGAGACTGATCTCCAAACAGGCATTAACACAGTTAATGCTCATTGAGAGTAAAACCTCACATCCACAACCTAACCACAAGCGCCACTCTTCTGCACGATGGTAACCAAACAATTTGAAAAAAATATAACACAAACACTTCTAAATCAATAAGATAAACGGACATTAAACACTATTAAGTCTTTCTCTTTACCTAAAAATGCATAAAATAACACTAAATTAAAAAAAATACTCTACAAAAGCAGTTGCATGCAAAGCATGCTGGGAAATTATTTTTCCAGAACCCAAACTCAAACTAATTGTGTTAACGCAATTAAAAATAAATCAATAAATTATAGTACATATTCATTTTGTGTTAGACTAATTAAAAATATATACTTATTTCTCTTAATGAGTTTTTTTTATTAATTGAACACAATTTTAATGTGTCATGTCTAAGAAGGGCTTGAATCATTTTTTTGAGTGTATATATTACAAAAATAATGTATTTGAAAGAATACACTGTAAAAAAATTCCGTAGAAATTGCAGCTGGGTTGCCGGTAACTTACCGTAGATTTAAATTTATGTTATTTACTGGCAACATTTTGTTCAAAGTTAAATGAACATTAAACATTTACAAGTCTTTGTCTTTACACAATAAAACTAGAAAAACAGCATCAAGCAAAACATTTTGGGAAACAAAATCTGAAGCAAAAAACAGAAAAAGGTTGATGATGATTTCTGGTTCCCAGAATGCTTTGCATGAGGCTGTTATTGTATAGTTTTATTCTGTAAAAATAAAGACTTGTTAATATTTCACATTTATTTAACTTTGAACAAACTCTTGCCAGTAAATAACATAAATTTAAATCTACGGTAATTTATCGGCAACCCAGCTGCAATAACATTGAAATTTCTACGGAATTTTGTATGATAATATAAAGGCTTTATTTTTACATGGCACACAAAAATGAAAATTCTGTTATCCTTTTCACATCCTCATGTTGTTTTAAACCTGTATGAGTTTTTTTATTTTGATGAACACTAAAGAAGATATTTCAAATATTATGTGATAAATGATGAAGAAGATATTTTGATGAATGATGGTAAGCACACAGTTGACAGTTTGTGTTTTTCCTACTATCGAAGTCCATGTTTACAATCATCTCTGTGTTTACCATAATTTATTAAAATATCTTCTTTTGTGTTCATCAGAAAAAAGTAATTTATACACGTTTAGATCAACATGAGGATGAGAAGAATTTTTATTTTAAAGTGAACTGTCCCTTTAAGGTTATCATACCGTCAAAATCTCATACTGGCTCATGCCTAGTTGTAATACAGTCAATTTAATCCCTAAAACACCCACAGCACCTCCACGAGGAGGTCTGTAGACCTGCAACGCATCTCTTTGAATCACAGCCAAGAACACAAACAGTCTCAGTCCTAAGATCTGTATACAGTACAATAACCAGCTAGTTTATCCTAAACGAACTTACCTGAGACTCTTTCATAATGTCATTTCTGCAGCCAGTTTTAGCCAGCTTGGACTCTGACCGCCCGAGGCCTGAATTCCACAGAATTACACACTGACAAAACAAAAGAGATGGTTGTTTAGCTAAGTCTTTCAAAATAAGCATCACAAGAGATTAATCAGACCAAAACTGATCCCTGAACACAACTGAAAAACAGGAGAACGATTATCAGACAGTAAATTATACGTCATTATTTACATCTACATTCATGCATTTGACAGACACTTTAATCCAAAGCAATTTACAGTGCACTGTAAAACTAATGCAGCATTTTTGTCAAATCAACATATATTTTTTATGTTACTTTAACTGATAAAATTAACTTATTGCAGGTATAAACTTAAAATAGTAAGTTGAATTCACTTGCAAAACCAAGTTGATTTAACTTCATGCTGCATTTTTTTGTGCACTAAAATATACTAGTCAACATTTAAAGTGGATCAAAAACGTTCATCAAAGTTGTCCTAAGACAAGTATTGGGTATTGGTTTTAAGACAACTTTTAGGAAAGTTTTTGATCCACTTCAAATGTTGACTAATGCCTAGATACAAGACAAAAAAGGAGCCGTATACACTGTAAAACAAATGCAGCATTTTTGTCAAATCAACATAATCTGTTAAGTTAAAGTAACATAAAGATATAAGTTAAACCATTTCAAGTTGTTTTTATAAGTTATGTCAACTTATCACAGGTCAAAACTTAAAATAGTAACCAATAGTACTGTATAGGGTAACCAAGGCATAGTTCACACGGACACGGGTATTTTTATAACCGTGACTTTTTACGCTGTTCGGCCGTTCGTCCACATGAAAACGCAGTTTTAGGGCACTGAAACCGAACATTTTTGAGAATCCCTGCCAGGGTGAGGATTTTAAGAAACGCTGGTTGCAGTGTTGTAGTGTTGACAGTAAAACTGGGGTTTTTGCCTTGCGACGTCAATTTTGTTAGGCTTCTGATTGGCCAAAGTGGCTTTACGATTTGGGTTATATCCTCGCTGCTCTTGACAGTGCTTGATAATGTGTTTCTTTATCATGTGGATGGAGATTTCTTTTAAACCGAGCATGTGTGGACGGGATTTTTTGGCGGAAAAACTCTGGTTATAAAAACACATGTGTCCGTGTGGACTAGGCACACGTTTCAACTTAATGCTGCAATTTTAACAGTGTACTTTTTTAATAAACAGACCCTTTCAAAAAAGGTATTATGGTAACACTTTACATAAGGTTGTATTAGTTGAATGAACTAACTAACAATGAACAATACTTTTACAGCATTTCCTTACACTTTTAAAAAGATCTGTTATATTTCAACTTTCAAAAGTATGCTTTCGTGCTGCCTTAAAATTTTGAGGTTATTCAACATAAAAATATTAATTAATTCAACATTTTGAGTTAACTAATATTTGTAAGTTGAATTAACTCAAAATGTTAAGGCAGCACAAACACTCACATTGTTGAAACAAAATACAACAAATCTTTTTTACAGTTTAATACATTTATTAAATGTTATGCTTTAAAAGTTCTTGAACTAACTAATTGCTCATTGTTAACTTAAGCATTTACTAGTGTTTACTAATGCAACCTTAAAGTGTTATGGATATACAATGGTACAATACAATACAGTACATGCTTGACATAGATGAACTTATAAACTAAATTTCGTGACCTAGAATGCTAAAAAGGTTTGGCCAAATGCAAGCTTGTTCCAGTGAGATAATACGATTGTAGCTGATCCTGCCGGTGACCTTCGGTGATGGGTCAGATTCAGGGTTACAGGCTGGTAAAGGATCTGGATTAGTCTCAGGATTAAAGTTTAATGCCTTCCAGAAAATGTTCTTTAAATATCTAAACATACAATATATTGAATGAAAGAACAGACCATCTGCTTTATAAAAAACCCTGATTCATCCTACCTTCATTAGTTCCCTTTTTATCACCTCTACCACCACACCAAATTTTGAGAAAAATGCTGAGATAATTCCATTTTTGTGAAGGACTTTTGACAGAGATTAGATGCACAGTGATCCTTAAGAGTTCTTTCTCTTACACGTGAGGCGTTACTTCCAGGTTGTATATAAATTGTCAACTGGTGGATAATAGCGGTATTGCTGAAAGCCAGAAATTCTCGTCATTTACAGGGAAGCGTTTTTCTCTTAATTGTCGAGATAACTCTTCAATGGTGGGGAAAGAGTTAATTATAACATGTGCTGGCCAAAACATCAAAATGATTGATCATGTATTTCATCTTTTACATGTTTGCCGTTCCGTGAAAATGCTGTAAAATTGCAGTCTTTTCTGTGACAACATGCCCCAGTAGTTGAATCCATGAGTGGTATCTTCTTGGCAAAAAAGAAACATTGAAAAGCTTTTTGGTGTCTAAATCTGCCCTGAGAAATATTCACAGAAGTGTGACAACTGTGTCCACCTCTCCTCGTCTGTGTCTGAAAAAAGCTTGTGACAAACACACAGAGAGACTGTCTAATGGAAGCGGTTCATCTCAAGGTCTTGCTTTACTTACAGGAATCACATTTGTAAAGGTGTGAGACACAGATGCTGGCGTCTGACACACAGCTTCTCAGGTTCTGCTCTGCCCGTTTCCTCTCATCAGCATCACTCAGCGCTCGGTTGCCATGGCAACGCCTCCCACATCTCTGTGCTACTGAGATGTGTTCATTAAAACCTTAATTTACTTCCCACTATGTCTCTATATCTCCCCTGTAGCTTCACCTCTGATCTTCTGATGCTTCTGCCTTTTCCTGTTATCTGTCTGACTGCGTTACCATGAAAATATAAATCAGTTATGAAGTAAACTCTTATTAAAGACTCATGCTGTACTGTCTCATGTACCTGTCATGTGTTTTCCAACCAGTACTAGAGATGCATCTGGTTAAATGCACCACATGGAGGGATTTTAGTTAATATAAAAGAAGCAGTTCACCAACATTTACAGTATTTACCTTTGTAATGTTTCAGACTCCGCCTCACATGTAGTTTTCATATTTCAAGGTCATCTGATGAAAGACATAATGTAGTGACAGTTTTAAGTTACATGACCCCACCCCCCATAGGAATGCATATTAATTTTATATATTCATAATTCTAATATCATATTATAAATCTTCAAAAATGTTGACAAACTATATATCATTGGAAAGCTCCAAGCTTGTAGTTTTCATATTTCAAAACATTTTAGCAGTAATAATAATGCAGTGACAGTAATTTATTAATTTGTGGCAAGAGTATGCAGCAAACCGTTGACACCTAGTGGCCTTTGTTGGTAGAACGACAAAAAAAGTGACACAAACCTCATTTTTTGTGATTTTACCTTGAAATTTGATTCACACCTACTTGAGACTTATGGCTTCATTTTTACATTATTTCTTTTTTGAAATATTTACATTTTTATAAATGTATTTATAAAATTAATATGTTATGGAATTATTTTTATTTATTAAAAGAAATTTAAACTGCTATAACAATTTTTTTAATATTTAATATTTTCATGTCGAGACACTTCAGTGAAAAACCTTAACTTGTCTTCTTTAAAACAAGACCAAGATTAGGCTTCTAGAACAAAAAATGCCAAGGGGTGGGTGACAGTAAAGAGGTTGTAATGCGTATAGCTGGTAAATTTTCTGTGTCAGGTGGTACAACCAATGGAAAACTAGAAAAAAATGCTATTTTATCAGACATTTTAATCGCATTTAAAATGTGTGAATTTGATATCACAGGCAAATACCAGCATCCAATCAGAAGTTAAATTAACAAATAAATAAGTTAAATGAATAAATTCATTGCAGAGGTCAGGTGGTGCAACCAGAGATTCAATAGGTGCAATTGCTATGCCCATAAAAAAGAATAATAAAAAAATTAAAATAAATCATTTAAATAAGCCAATAATTTAGTTAATAATTTTAATTTAAACAAATGCAAGCTAAGGTTGTTCTTCAATATACAGTTATCAAGTTTTATAGTTTTTTATTATTTAAAGTTTATTTTACACTTTCAAACTATTTTTAGGATTATCATTTTAAATGCCACTATTAAATAAACAAATAATCATGACACAGGGAGCGCATTAAAACGTATCTAGTAAATAAACAATGATTGGTTGTACCACATGACATTGATTTGAATAGGGATTTCAAGATTGTGAAAAAGCATGCAAATGTATTGACATGATGTTTAATAAACAAAACTTTTTAAACACATTGTTCCTGAATCAAAATAGTAATTATTTCCATTCAAAAAATATTTTTATGTTTTTAGAAGCTTCTTTTGACAGATGCTGCTTAGCTCAAATAAATACTACATCTTCCTTAAATCAAAATGTTTCTAGATAAAAAAAATCTATCTTGTAGGCATTGCATTACATGCAAAATATCAACCAGAGTAAATGTTGCTGTAGCTATTTACAGAATTACATTTATCAGTCATTCTTGCTTTCACTTGATCATTTGTCGTCAAAGGGATTTTAATTGCAGTGTTCAAATACACTAATATATTAGTACACTAAAAGAACAATATTGCTGATTTATTTTAAACCTATGTATTATTTTGCTGTCTTGCTTTTCAAATAAATGTCACTTGGACTATTTCGTACAGAGACTAGATGCCATCATATATGTTTAGACTTTGTCCTTATAGAGGTCAGAACTCACAAGAGAGTCGAGGGTCCATGCAGTGCAATCCAATCATCTTCTATTATCACAGTCTAAAGTCAGCTTGTTAATGAAGTTAAAGGTGAAACTATTATTGGCATGCAGAAAAAAATCTAGAACATCATATTCCTGACATCACAGGTGTGTGAGGGCCTATGGGATGATTACCTTTACACAGAAGAGCCTCTAAATGCTTTGACAGCATCGCCACCTAACGGTGTGATGAGGAACTACCACAGATGAGCTTACAATACAGCAGTCTGCATTACAGTTACTGTAGTTTTACTGTAGTTTATAATCAATTAAATAATTTTGTGACTGTTTCTAAGGTTAGTAGTAGTAGTTTAAATGAGAAATAAAATTATTAAGGTTGTTGTGTCAGTCAGTTTCTCACCTAATACGGATTACCCAGCTTCCTTGCACATCTCCAACTGTCCTGCGTAACCTAACACTTATTTACATGTCAAAAGTCTGCTTATAGCCGAATTGTTATTAGCGCTTTAATTTTGATTAAAGTCCAGATAAAAGTCATTTAAGAGAATTGTTTATAAATGTTAGAAATGTACTGCTGAAACACGTTAAAAATACTCTGAACTATGTACCCATAAAGGCTAAAAAAATTAATTTCTTTGTCCAAAAATATGTTTGTATTAGGGCTATTAAAAGATTAATTGCGATTAATCGCATATAAATTATGCAAAAAACTTTTGTGTGTGTGCACAGTGTGTAATTATTTTATACATTTATAAATACACATACATTAATGTTTGTTTTTAAGAAACATTTACATGTATATTTATATACATTTTATTTTATAAATGTAAATAAAAAATTTGCCTAAATAAATTTTTTCTTAAATGCATACATGTATTTGTGTATTTATATATAAATAATATACACTCACCTAAAGGATTATTAGGAACACCATACTAATATTGTGTTTGACCCCCTTCAGAACTGCCTTAATTCTACATGGCATTAATTCAACAAGGTGCTGAAAGCATTCTTTAGAAATGTTGGCCCATATTGATAGGATAGCATCTTGCATTTGATGGAAATTTGTGGAATGTACATCCAGGGCACGCAGCTCCCGTTCCACCACATCCCAAAGATGCTCTATCGGGTTGAGATCTGGTGACTGTGGGGGCCATTTTAGTACAGTGAACTTATTGTCATGTTCAAGAAACCAATTTGAAATGATTCAAGCTTTGTGACATGGTGCATTATCCTGCTGGAAGTGGCCATCAGAGGATGGGTACATGGTGGTCATAAAGGGATGGACATGGTCAGAAACAATCCTCAGGTAAACCGTGGCATTTAAACAATGCCCAATTGGCACTAAGGGGCCTAAAGTGTGCCAAAAAAACATCCCACACACAATTACACCACCACCAGCAGCCTGCACAGTGACAACAAGACATGATGGATCCATGTTCTCATTCTGTTTAACGCCAAATTCTGACGCTACCATCTGAATGTCTCAACAGAAATCCAGACTCATCAGATTAGGCAACATTTTTCTAGTCTTCAACTGTCCAATTTTGGTAAGCTCGTGCAAATTGTAGCCTCTTTTTCCTATTTGTAGCGGAGGTGAGTGGTACCCGGTGTGGTCTTCTGCTGTTGTAGCCCATCCGCCTCAAGGTTGTGCGTGTTGTGGCTTCACAAATGCTTTGCTGCATACCTCGGTTGTAACGAGTGGTTATTTCAGTCAAAGTTGTTCTTCTATCAGCTTGAATCATTCGGCCCATTCACCTCTGACCTCTAGCATCAACAAGGCATTTTCGCCCACAGGACTGCCACATACTGGATGTTTTTCCCTTTTCACACCATTCTTCGTAAACCCTAGAAATGGTTGTGCGTGAAAATCCCAGTAACTGAGCAGATTGTGAAATACTCAGACGGCCCGTCTGGCACCAACAACCATGCCACGCTCAAAATAGCTTAAATCACCTTTCTTTCCCATTCTGACATTTAGTTTGGAGTTCATGAGATTGTCTTGACGAGGACCACACCCCTAAAAGCATTGAAGCAACTGCCATGTGATTGGATGATTAGATAATCGCATTAATGAGAAATTGCACAGGTGTTCCTAATAATCCTTTAGGTGAGTGTATACACGCACACATTTATTTTGTATGTGATTAATCACGATTAATCTTTTTGACAGCCCTAAAATATATGCTAAATACATTTCGTAGAAAGTAAAGCTTAATTAGGTTTTAACCTTCATATACTAACATATATTTCAAACTTTATTTCAGGGGCAACAATTTCATATTTAATTTTACAACCCATACAGCCAATAAAAATTTCCTGGCCAAAATATAAAAGTTCGTATAAAATGTATATGTAAAAATATAAAATAAGTATATATATTAGCAGTTGAAAATATATATAAGTTTTATGTTTACAGATTTGTAGCACAAAGTTTTTTCTCCCAATGCAAGGTAAATATAAATGCTTTCAAATATATATATATATATATATATATTTTAAATAAATAAAAAAGTGGCCCAAATTTTTTTTAAAGTTTGTAAACATATTTTAAAATATATTTCAGTACATATATATGTTTTGCTGTATGGGTAGTACTCAATTGTTGACACCGTTACACAGTTTTCGACATGTTTGTGTTCAGGATTATTTGGGCGGGGCTAAAACAATGGCTGAGCCATCGATCATAGCCCCGCCCATAACACAATCGCGATCTTTCCCGCGAGTGGGCGTGGTTTCAGCGACGACAGCGGACACGCCCCCAGCGTTTAAGAACAGAGAATCCTGCCTGTTTATCCAACATTTTGATAACTTATTTTATTTACTTGCCATTTTTTAATCATTAAAATTTGTTTGGGTGGTTAATAACATTTTTCTGTGGTAACAGAAAAATATCAAACTTTACATGCCCTTTAAATAAATCCTTTTTTTATTGTTATCTTACAGCCCTCTTGAAAGTCCTGTGTCCTATCGATTTCTACAGTTAAACCAGTTGCTTAACCAGCACTAACAAACCACTATGTGATGGTGGTTTACTCACAACTGCTCGACTGTAATATATACAGTATATAGAATTCAAAAAGTTGCAATCCTTATGTTGTGACGAACATAAATTTAACTTTACTCTTTTATATAAAACATCTTTCACCGGTCACAAAACTGTTGTGCATATGAGCTCCAAATGACTTCAAACTTTAATATGTATCTGGCAAGCCAAATTTTCTAAAAGAAAAGACGCGACAGTCGTGAATGTAAGGTTTAAATTAATTTATAAAAAAACAAAAAAAGCATTTACCCACTGAAGCAGAACAAACATCAATCTCGTTTTTTGCTTTTGTTTGAAACATATATAATCTGTAGATAGACTCGCAGGTCTGAACAGAATCGGCCTTCACCACAACAGCCTCCAAATAAAAAGTAAGAAAACAGACGGAGGGAATAAACCAAACAAAAACTTAAATCAAGTGCAGCTCTGGTCTGATTCAAAGCAGGTCCTCTTTTTTTGGGGAGGGGGTTTATTCGTTTAATCGACGGCTCAGTTATGTTCATCTAGTCCATCACGTGATCAGCTCAACTACACATGAAAATGACACGTCCATCTCCGTGAAAATATGAAAATATGTCCGTGTAAAAAAGTCAGTTTGCTTAGATTCGACAGATTAAAAAAATCAAAAAGACAAAGGAAATAATCCACTGATTCATCGTTTTTTCCATTTTACAAAAGAAATGACGTCGTTTCACAAAACAGAAGAGACACAGTCCACATACAACTTTCCGAATAACCTCTTCCGCTCATATGTTGCTTATATATATATATGTTCATATATATATATAATTATTGTTGATTTTTTTAAATGTCTCTATCATGAAAAACGTCCAGATCCTATGACGAGGAAATACTGCATAAATCCACTACGACGGCTGCAGGAATTCGTGTGGGGGATGCTGTCGATGGTCTAGCTGCCGTAATTTTGGGAATAAATCGGATGCGTCGAGGAATATTTCGATCCCTTTGGCTGAGACAGGTCTCCACAAACAGCCCTAGCACTCGCTAATACAAAAAACACAACACACATTCACGCTGGATTGGGAAAAAATGTGGTTCATTTCAAAACACCATTCAATTCCAAGATGTCATTCCGGTCCACCGCATGTTGGAATGTTGGATTCAGGCCTACGTCAGCGCAAAGAAATTCAGATTCCTGGTGCCAGTATTCTGGATTTCTCCATCGGGTGTAAACAACACACGGCGCCGTGATGCTCCTGGAATTTGCTGGGTACCGAAACCGGACCTGGAATTTGCCAGATGTGATGCAGGAGAGGATGCTTGAGGGCATCACAAAACCTCCAGGACCAACGTGTGATTCGTTAAAACATCAGAACAGAATCGAATGCTTTCATCTGCGAGATTGTAATAAAATGGCCGAGGTTACGGGCCAGATGGCAGTCGCTCTGTTGTTTTGTTCAATCGGGCTCTCAAGTAAAAAAAAAATAAACTGAAGGACTGGCAGCTGCTCGAAGGAGATCTGTGAATAAACATCATAATCCAACAATAACAGACACAAGTTGACTGCTTGTCCGTGCGGTCGTTGCTGATGGGTTTCTTTTTTTTGACATGAGATCGCACGGTAGTTTGATGACGGTCGTTCGATGTAAAAGCTTCAGTTTTGGCACTGTGAGCCGTACGGAATAAAAACTGTCAGGGCAGATAAACGCTAAAAAGTGATTGCGGGTGGAGACGATGGTGACGTTTAATGATGAACTAGTCGTGGTTGGAGCGCTGGTTGGTGAAGTCTGTTTCTGTGCCGTTTCCGTTTGGGTCAGAGGTCATTTTTTGTTCTTCTTCCTCCGTTTTTATTCTTTTGCTCTCCGGCGGATCGCTCGCCTTTTCCCCGTTCTGACGCTTTGTAGGGAGGGAGGCGGACACGGAGGCGTGAGCGGCCAACAGGTGTAACGGACTTGACACTACAGAAAGAGATTGAAAAAAAGGGTGTTATCCTTTTAACGTTCATCACTTGACATCCAAGTACCTCAAGGATGCTCATTTTATTTACTATTTAATATGGATAGCATGTAAATTAGTTTTTGTGTGACATCACGTGTTGATGTAAAAATTACCCGAGTTTGCCTGGCTCTGTATCGCGGTGGCGATGGGCATCATATGAGTGCCGTTTTGGGTAATAGTCTTGATTGGCAGTTGGTGCTGACCCAATGGGGCTTGCTGCACTATGGTGACCGTCTGGAGGGGCGTGGCTGCGGAGCTGCTCTGAATGATTCTATTGGCCGAGCCTATGATGGACGGGTGAGTGATAGCAGGAAGTGGCTCTACCTTCACTAAAAGAGACAGAAAACACATTAGTTAGTTACATTACCATTTAAAACCAACACAAATGTATTTACTTTTCAAGTTGTTTTCTAGCTTTTACAAAATAAAAGTTTGTGTTTGCATAATCTATTTGTGTGTGTATCGCGTGTAATTACTATGTATATATAAATACACACACATGCATGCATATATTTAAGAAAAATTTTATTTATGTTTTTTTATATATAATCTAAAATATATAAAAATCTGAACACACACGTTTCTCAAATACATGCATGTGTGTATTTACATATACAAAATATTTATCCACAGTGTGCACACATATAGACCAGTTCAAATGATGTAAACAACACTGGTCCAGAAACACTTCCTGTTACAGTTTGTGACAGTTATTTTTTTATTTTACATATATTATTATCTTTAAGATGTTTGTTTAACTTCAGTTTATTCAGGTTTATATGTTCTGTTGGTTTATTTTATCCCAACGCTTATCTAGTGTTAAAAAACGGAAACAGGAAGTACTTCTGGACCAGTGTTGTTTACATCTTTTGAACTGGTCTATATTATGCAAAAACAAACTTTTATTTTGTATGCGATTAATCTTTTGACAGCCCTAATTTTTATACAATTGCAAGCAAATCTAACAAATAAATCAAATAAGTTGTAAAAAACAGCAACTAAATTGTGTTTAGCAAGCTCACAATAAGTTCCAGAGTCATTAAAACACAAACGTTTGAAGACACATTTCAAAGTGCAAGTTTTTTTTTAAAACAACACCTTGTCGTCTCTGTGTAAACTACGTAAATCTGTGAAAACGTGACGTCATGCATATAGTATAACCATAACAACAATGACAACCTACAGGACTGTGCTTGTAGTGCTTAAGATACGGAATTTATTGACGCTTTTCCAACAAAAATGTTGAAAAAAATGTTGTCACTTATATTAATAAATCTACCTCATTATCCATCTTGACAAAACTATTTGATGCTTTTGCCATCTTGACTTTTGTTTGTATTTATTGCTCTGTAAAAGTAACTGCATTTGTATGGAGGTGTGTAGTGTTTCTTTACAAAGTAACATCGCCATCTACTGGCGTGGCACGCGTAATGCATAGTTTTTAGTCGTTTTCACAGATTGTGTAAACGTGGTTACCTTTGACATCCTCCGGTTCTCCGTTTTCCTGCATCTCTGTTTTAATGGTGGGCTGCAGGTTGCCGCTGACTGTGCCGAGTGTCACGGCGGGGATCTGATGTACCACATGCACCGTCTGCATCAGCGCCTGCGCAGACGTTGAAGACGTGACGGGTGTGGCCACGGCGTACGTGACAGGTTTCATGGTCTGGCCTAACTGACGCTGGACGGCGATAAGAACCGGCTGACCGGTGATGGGAGACCCTGAGACAGAAAGAAATTAATACAGATTGACAATCAGTCATAATAACTATAAAGATTTCATTCAAACAAACAAACAATCAGACTCACATCAACAGACTATACAAAATACAACAATTAAAATGCAACATCAGCCTATTCCAATACATGACATAAAATTCAATAACTTTAATTATTTTCATGTTATTTATTAATGTAACAAATAGAGCCCGACCGATATGCATTTTTTGGGGCCGATGCCGATACAGATATTAGAGAGTTAAAAAAGACCGATAACGATATATCGGCCGATATTCATTATGTGCATATTATAGTACAGTACACATATACTACAGTATATTATACTACTACAGTACTGTACATAGAATACACTATATACATTAACAGAATATACTATATATAAATACTTTTTGCAATGATCACTCTATGATCACACCACAAATGTGGTGATCAAACACTTAAAATGACGTGACAAAGACATGTAATATAGGCAGGTGTGTTTTACAAGTTAACAATAAACTTTATTATCCAAAATGATTCTGATATAAGTGCACAAAACAGTAAATTTGACTTATTATAAATAACTTTAAAACACAAACAAAACAAAATACATATAATTTAAATCATTGTCAGTTTTGATGAGAATAATGTTATATTGGGCTGATTTAAAAAAATGGAAACTTATAAAGTCATTGTTTATTAGCTTTAGAGTAAGTTATGGACTTCACAAATTAATTAAAAACTTACCGTTAAGACGACAATGCTTGAATTACTGACAACATACTGATGTAGGCTAATGTTTAATGTACTGCACAACTTTTTTATAACACGAACCCACAGTGTTCTGCCGGGACTTTAAACTTTTATAAAACTAAAGCGTCTGCTCTCCGCCTCTTTTATTTAAGAAAGGGTGTAAAGTTGCGCGAGCTTATTTAATCAATTGCTTTGAAATGAGCATGTAACAGCAAAAGCAGCTGTACTCCCACAGACTGCGCGTCAGTTTAAGCGCGTCCTTTCTCCGCCTCGCGTCATTTCTTCCGCTTGCGTTTGAAACAACTCGCAAGTGGACAAAAAAGACTGATTAAAACCACCAAATGTAAACAGGAATGTGTCTCTCTCGTCCACTTATAATCCAATCGACCAAAGCGCATCTTAATACCAGGTGTAAAATGTATTGAAGAAACCGTGTGACTGCCGCGCCCGCCACCTGAACTGAGAGACTGACTGAAGTGAAGGGGGTGGGGGATTGGCTGATGTCACTACAGTGAGTGACCTGAGTCGCCATTAGCAACCAATAGGGCGCACTCTGCTGGACAAACAAGTACTTACATCTTTCAAAAGCATTTAATGTGTTCTGTAAGGAACGTTCATATCGGCTTCATATCTGCGGCTAATACGCCGATACAGATATATCTGCGACATGCTCATATCGGCCGATAAAATCGGCAAAACGATAAATCGGTCGGGCTCTAGTAACAAACCTATTGTATATAAATAAAACTAGTTAATGTTGGCTAATAATGTTTAATCTCTAACAAAATGTTTGATTGTCATGCAAGAGTTTGTGTACCTGCAGTGTTCGGAGCAAAACGAGTCTCTTGAATCACAGCTAGTTTGGGTTGGATGTTAGCAGCGGTAGGGGGCGGGGCAGGCTCTGGCTCCATGGGAACAGGTGAGCCCTCTCGTGATAGGCTGTCAGGGGTCTGCACACCACTGGAGTGAGCAGAAAGCACTCCAGAGTGATTGGGCGATGCAGGAGCACTTCTGTAAAAAAAAAAGGCTGTTAGAATGCATTAATGTATATGCAACATTTAAGATTACTGTAATTTTGCTAAATAAACAATTTATTTCAACGCATGTAATTTACTTGTTTTCTGCTGCTAATGATAAACCAATATACGGGCCAGGCTGATGTATTAACAAATATGATGGACATTATTAGTGTCTGTATGTCCTTACCAGTCCCTCCAAAAAAACGCGATTATGCGATTGCATGATTCAATGCATAATCAGCCAAAGTCCGCATATTTCAGGGCTCCAGACTAACTTTTTTCACTAGGAGCACAGTGGCCCCCAACTGAAAATTTTAGGGGCGCAACCAGAAAATTTAGGGGCACACACCGTAAATCAACATGCTAACCAAATATTCACATTTCTTCTAATTTCCACTGTATTACTAATAAATACTTGATGATAGATGCAGAAAATGCAATGTGCTGTTTCAAATTCAGCGTCACATTTTATTGTGCACTTTTGGAAAATAAGGTCAAATTTACTGGTTGCACATGTGCGACTGGATGTAAAATTCAGTGGCACAATCTCAAATTTTAGGGGCAAAATGCCACCATTTGGGGGCAGTTTGGAGCCCTGTATTTATGTGGGGGCCGGATTTTTTCAAATACGCCACACTTTCGCAGCAAAAAAAGCAGATTTCCATGCGCAAATTTTTCGGGGCTTGCATGATTTCATAATCCCCACATTTTCGTAGCAAAAATCGCATATATTTCAGCAGAAAGTTGAAAAATGTTGCATTGCTCACACAAGTGCACCCATGTCCACTGTTGCCATGGGAACGTTATAAAATGAAGTTACTATTTGACGTGAACATCATTGAAAAGATGCAAACAGTTTTTGCAAGTTCCCGCAATTTCATCGCATAAAAATCCCGCATATTCTATTGCATTTTTTAAGAAAACGTGCAGCAAGACCAAGGACTTTTGCCCTCAACGATCACAATAAAACTTGCAAAAAATCTGTGCTACTTTAAAGTCCCCATGAAATCAAAACTGGCCATTTTTTAAATTTTTTATGTAATATTGCAGTGTTCATTATAAACAATGTATCCGTGTGGGTCACTCACTATTTGGTTAAAAATTAATAAACTTTAATCAAAATCTGAATATGTACTTCCCCCACATTGTAGTGATCATTTTCTGATGACATCAGCTAGACCGCTTGGGCGGGAGCATCCTTTAACTCCGCCCCCACCTATTGTCAGTCGGCTGAGAGTTCAATATCTGAATAAAACGCCTACTTTTCTACTTCCAATCAATTCACAGTTGAAAAACACAAGCCACGCCCCATGTCCTTGTGTGATATTCCGTTTTACTAAAAAATACGTCACAATACGGAAGTAAAGTCAATTGTGACTCCCTGTTCACGGCAACTAATGCGTCTAAATTGTTTACTAACCCCATCTGGGTTTATAAACCCATCTGTACTGAAGTCTAACAGAGCCGTAATGCTGTGAGGTTTTAAAGCGTTAGTGTTAAACACATCACCTGGATGACAGGGGTCCAAGCGGGGTCCTGAAACACGGCACTCCCCGCGGCCTGCGTTTCCTGAACGCTTGCTCCACCAGTTTACTCTCAGACGAGGGGTCTATCCTCCAGAACGAACCTTTGCCTGGCTCTTCTTGAGAACGTGCGACTTTGATGAAGTACCGATTTAAGGACAGGTTGTGTCGAATCGAATTCTGAAACGACAAAAAAGAGACAGTCAGTCACAGAGCGTTTTACTTACAAAAGTAATGTACATTTTTATTGAAATATTATTACAATATAATTAAATTACAGTCGGTCACATTGTCCAATGTAAAGTAATACTGACCTGCCAGCCTTTATCTGCTGTCCTGTAGTACGGGTAATTCTTGGTGATGTGCGTGTAGATGCCGTTTAGTGTTAACTGTTTGTCCTGTGCCAGTGTGATCGCCTGAACGATCAACTGAGCGTACGAGTATGGAGGTTTCGAGTCATCCTGCGTACAACATGAGAACATGAAATCAAACTGATCACTTAAAATTCAACCATTGAATAGTGATGATGTTTCAGGAAGGGAGTGGACTGCAAACTCTGCTATGAAACTAAACTAAAATCCTGTTCGCCTCGGATACAGTATGTACCATTAAAATAAAATGTAGTTAAATGTCTTGTTTCATGTTGACTTCAAGACACTAAAACACTTTTTAAGCATTAAATAAAACCTTACTGATAATGGGGTTTAAACAAACACCACCAATATCTAGAAAACAGGATGGCCAAGTGTCTACGAAATGCAAATGTGCATATGACGTTTTAAAAATGTCTCTATTAAAATGTTTCGATATTATTCAAAATGCACATGCACAAGATCAGAGGACCTGTTCAGGATAAGGACCCCCTTGATAAATAAAAAGAAGGACCAGGGACCCCCCAGTACATACATTGCCGTAAAAACTCGTAATTGGCAGGGAAGCATTTTCTCTGACGATGTAACTTGTCAATTGTGGGGAAACAGTTCATGCATTTTATTTGATGTCCAATTATATTTAACCAATAATTTTATTAGAATTCAAAAACATTTGGAGGACCCCTGGTAATACCACCATGGACCCCCGAGGGTCCCCAGACCCCTTGTTGAAGACCCAAACACTAGATCCTTAACATTCATCCGCCTGTAATTGTGGTGTGTGATATTACAATGTCTGAAAGATGTTTCTCATCAAGTGTTTATGATTTGTGTCACCTTTGGACTGTCGCCTTCAGAGGCATCTTTGTCGTTCTCAGACTGAGAGTTTTCATTCATGAGCTGCAGGTCCGGCACGATTCGACCCATACGATACCCAGAGGACCCTGCACCGCGAGGACTGGACGGACACGAGTTAGCAGCGCTGGTGGAGAAAAGGAAAATATATCAGCATCCATGCTGAGAGAGACAAAAGAGGCAGGAAATAAAGATGTGTAATTTTGTGTCAAGGGCAGGAACTGCCGCTCATTTGTCTGCAGATGTGAAGTTCAATAGAGTCACAGCTGCAGTCATTCAGACTAACCCTTCCTATTTCTATAACATGACATCTTAATAAATGGGTCGGGTCGGTCGTGTACCTGATGGTGCCGGTGGGCGAGGGCAGAGGGCTCATGAGGTGGGCGATGTTATCCGGTATGTTGATGGTAAGAGGGGAGATTTGCGGCTGAACGGCTTTGACTGGAGATTCTGGTTCGGTCTTCTCACGCCTGCCATTGGCCAGCGCTGTGAAGGTGATCTTTATATTGGTGCTGGGAAAGCGAAAGGTGCACCTGTGAGAAAGACACATTATCACTATCAGTTCTGCATCAAACATGCACTGACACGAACGCAGGAATGAGATCACACATCAAACAAAAGCCTCGCAGCTCCAAAACATCAGGGCGGAGTAACAGGCGTGCCATTACCGTTAGATAGAGATTTACCATCCGCTAATAACCTGTAATACAAGGTCGTGCATGTATCGACCACACATATGAAACCCATGCATCATTTGAGATGGTGTATAGGTTTAAAATCTATTGCAATCAATCTGATGGCTAATTATTTTTAATCCGTAAATAATGAGGCTGTTTTTAAATCTCCAAATCGAGAAGCAGCGGTCAAAATCAGCTATGCTACACGAAACACATGGGTCTCAACATACATGTTTTAAAACCAGGAGACTGCAAAAAATAAACAAAATAAACTTATTGCAACATCATTCAGTTCATTGTGATAATTTAAGTAGAAACAGATATACTTGTGCTTTTGTAAAATGAACGAGACCCAACTAAAAAGTGTTGACATGTATATTAAATAGTTTTTTATATGAATCAGACTTTTAGTTACATGACATTTGTGCACCTGTTCTTGTGTTATCAGTGCAAATGCCTAATGCATGAATGTAAAGGTGAACTGCATGTAAACACATTTAATGTGCTTTAAACTAAGACTTAACTACAAGAGAGATGACAGTGGTGATAAGGCTCATGGGACGTCATGTAGAGATGCAGGCTTTGTTCTCCTGGCAATGCTAAAATTAAGCATCCCTTGATAAACTAATATCCCATCTGACACAAACAGCTCCAGGAGTACACGAGACGTCTCTTTAACCACAACACAACTAAACGTCGCTTATACATAAAAGACTGAGGCAAACTGAATAAACATACAAATAAATAAAAATGTCCAATACATGCATTTATTTTGAAATTTAGTGTTTACCGATTTTATTTTAATAATTTTAAACAGTGCTGCATAACGATTAATCGCAACTAATCGTTTGCAGAATTCAAATTTTTGTTTACATTAGGGATGTTAACAATTAATCGATAATTGTCGATAAGAATTAAATCGATAAAACTTAACGATTGTCGAAAAAGCAAGCACGTGTGTCCGGCCCCTGCGCAAAGCACATACACAGCTGGTGAAAAAACGAACCAAGCGCGAAGAAGTTAAACTAGCCATGATCACAATGATGCTCTATGCCAAACACTCACTTGGGCTTTTTGTCCTCATTCGAGACAAGGCTGGCTGCTAACGTAACAAAATTGCATCCGCAGAGGATCTGAGAGGGTCCGATGCCGAAAATCTAAACACAGTTAGAATACTGAAAGCAAAGACCCTCTTCAGGAAGCCTACAAGATTAGCATAGCAGCACTGCTAACGCTGCATTACACAGGGAAAGCGTCCAGAAGCCGTTTTTAATAAACAGATTAAAATGAAAAACTTAAATTCTGACAAGAAACTGTTAAATGTAAACTGTAACTGACTGTCGTTACACTCTGAACTCCCGCAACATATATCATTGATGGAAGTCTTCATAATATAAGCATCTTTGCTGAAAGTACGCCACAGGTCTAAAGCTGAGGTAACGACGGGAAAAGTGCCCTTTCGTGTGCTTCTTGGATATAATTACAACAAGCGGTGTATCGACGACTCAGAAAGCGAGGTGAACAACTAGAAAAATAACACTTGATGATAATGAAACTTTTATTTTGTCATGGATGCATGCGACTGTGCGGAGTGCCCGTTATGAGGCGGAGTTTACGGTGTCTATTAGTCATTATATTTCGTTACGAGATTAAATTGATGATTTTTATCAAAACACCAACTACATTGACTCATTTTACAATCCCACTTGCATATTATTTAGACAAAATAAAATCTTTTAATTCGCGTGAGGAAGCTGGCGTTTTTATGCACACTTTTATGTCATTGGCTATATGTCACTGCTGTAATGGCTTATTGCACTATTACTGTTAACGATTATTCGATTGATTGATCGTTAATTTAAATGATCATCGAATATGGGAAAATGCATAATTTGACATCCCTAATTTACATCATGTATGTGTGTGTGTGTGTGCTATGTATAATAATTAAGTATATATAAACACACACACACACACACACACACACACACACACACACTTACATTTGTATATACTTTTATATTTATATATAATTTTTATATTATATATATATATATATATATATATATATATAAATATGAATACTTAACATATAATATTTTTTAATATAATATATATGCATAATTATTATACACAATACACACACATATATGATGTAAACAAAAACCTTTATTCTGCAAACAATTAGTTTCGATTAATCGTTATACAGCCCTAATTTTTGGAATAAAAATGTATAAAATTAGAACATCAATGGTGTCATGGGTTTGATACTCAGCGTACACACATCCTAAAAAAATTGTATTGTGGTGCACTGTAATGGTGCATTCCCAGCAGCCGCAGTAGAGGCGGCAAAAACGTGCTATTTGCGCGTAGTTGGACGCTTGAACATTTGAATTTACTTGCTTCATTCGCGCGTGAAACCCGCGTGTGAAATTCTAGTCATTTGAGACATTCACGCGATAATTCGTGTCATGGCAGGGGCTTCTGCGACTCCGCTGAGACTCCGCCACTCCGCTCGCTTTATGTAGTCATGTCACTACTACAGCAAGGTCCTGGTTAATTAATGCGGCGCAGAAATCCGCCGAACTTCCGATTTTTCAACTCGCGCATTTCCTGCAGCAACGCTCAATTCGCAGAAAACGGGCCGCACAGAACGCGCTGCAGGATGGCTTATCATGTCTTTGCATTGATGTAACATGATAATCACTTGCGCTTGCCGCGTCTACCCCCGCTGGTGTAAACGCAGCATAAGACGCTTAGGATAAAATTGTCAAAAAAATCTAGTTTTTCGAATTAGCATAATAATAGTAAATATATACGACTTTTGTAATAAAATATCCAAAACAACACTTTCTCGGTGTGATATATTTAATGCAAGTGTGTACTTGCATTGTCCCAAATGTTCCAAAGGGTTTGTAAATTCCTGTTTTAAATAATTCCTTGTCTCCCTTGTAATTCTCACCCTTGACTTAATATCCACGTTATTCCCAGTTTGTGGCTGTAAAAACTATGGCAATACAAGTGGACGAATGCAGAAGTGGCGGTTATGAGCATCTAACACGCAGCTGTTGTGCCTTGCAGCTAATTCATTACCATGGCATAAAATAATGTGATCAACATACAGGTATAAAACATTAATTCATTACCTCATCCGTGAACATGATTAGCAAATACCATACGTCTATAGATGGTGAAAACAACATCTCAACTCGCCTTCATAACGCCATTAAGCTTCGCCTTTGTTGGTGTGTATTAGCGACCTCTAGTGGTAAAAATCCTACATATTGTGGCTTTAGTAGTCCCTTATTTAGGGCCCTATAATTTCCGCGATCACGGAATCGCGGACGGAATCGCGGAAATGGCTAATTAACACGGAATCTAGTATTAACGCGGAATTTTGCGGAATTTTACATATTTTGAATAAAATTATGTTTTTGTGTGGGAGACGAACGTATGTCTGGGGGAATTGCAGACCGGGGGAAGTAAATCTGGGCGACACGCCCCCTCCTGTCGTCTCAGACCTCCTCCAAAACACTGAAACCATGGCGAAGCGGCTCTCCACGACTCTGCCTTCGTCAGCGAAAAAATTAAGAAATTCGACGCTAAGCACTTAGTTCCGAGCAGGTCTCACATGACTTTTATGTGACCGGAGAAGTGTTATTTTGGAAGTTTTGTCAACACTGTTCACGGTGAGCGCAAAGATACACGCACTCTCTCATCCACGTCTGTCTCACTGTACCTCTCTCACGTGAACGCGCTCACGCATCTGTCCGAAGTGCGAACACAAATCCTCATGTGTTTGTTCAGTTTTATGCATTTCAAGCGAGCTGAGGCAAACTAACTATCCCTTGCATTTAAAATATAATCATCTGCATCATGGCGCCGCTCTCTGTCTCTCTTTCGCTCGCACGTGCAAAGAGCTGCATGCTCATGCTGTCCTAAGTCAGATCACTATACTGTGTATGTTTGTAAAGTTATATGCATTTCAAGCGATTGTGTATAAAATATGGATCGCGTTCCGCTGGATTGATGTGTTTAAGGCACTTCTGAAGGCACCACTGCTTTGACACCTTGTTATAGCCTCCTGCAACAACACTAAACAATGCATTGAATGGAGGTGTGTGTGTGTGTGTGTGTGTGTGTGTGTGTGTGTGTGTGTGTGTGTGTGTGTGTGTGTGTATGTGCGTGTGTAAATGCATCTTTTATAGTCATTAAGTGATCCTGTTATCCAGTTTTTCCCCAAATCATTTACATTTTAATCATTAACATTAAAGGCACACTCTTTTTATGACTAAAATAAAAGTAAAGGGTAAAAAATATAATTGCCAAAAATTAAAACAGATAAAACGGAATTTGCAAAAATTAAAACGGAGAAAACGGAATTAGGGAAAAAATAAAACGGAATTTGGGAAAAAATAAAACGGATTTTATAGGGCCCTACCTTATTTTCCTATTGAGTATCAGTAGTTTAACATAATTATTTACTGTGATACAATGACAATCCAATTTACTAAAACAGCCTTACCTAGTACCTGTACAATACATTTCTTAAACAACTTCATTTTAGCAGTCTTGAGAATGGCAGAGATTTTAGCGATTGAGTGCCAGTCGTGCCCGGTTGGTATCGTGTGATGTATTTCTGTTCTCTACTTCAGCCCCTGAAGACCTAAACACAAGCCAGCACACATGCAAACAGTCATGTCTTTAATTATCCCAAAATGCAATGGGGCACGGGAAGACCCCACCTGCTTATTTACTAACAATTGTAAAAAGTAATGAAGAGCATTTGTACCACATCTAGTGATAAACGCAAACCATAACCTGCCAAAACCATGAGCCAATCTCTCTACTGACCACACAGACAAAACCCAAAAGGCTAAACAAATATGCAAAAACTGACCCGAGACCAGTATTTTATTGTAAAAAAGGGTCTGAAATTAAGATCCACATTAAGATCTTGAGTGTGTAATGTGAATAGGGTACATCCTGTGGGTTTTATAGTGTTTGAGATGAGCTCCATCTGATCTTTGCTGTGGTAAAACATCAGCAGATTTTTTATTCAGCAATGGTTATGAATGAAGCCACGTGATGCTTTTTAGCATTTTTGACGTTCCCAGACTTTTCCTTTAGGTCATTTCTCTGAAAAATGATGCATCTCGCTCCGTTAAAATGAAAAACTATGAAGTACTATGACACACCGTAACTTTTCTCTCTGGTCCACTCCAAATATCTTCTGATACCAAACTACAATACTAAAACTAATTTAGCTAATTGTAAACATTATAATGTATATTACAGCTTTAATACAGCTGTTAAAAAAACTATAATGACAGTGTTGTCCTTAATAAATCTTCAGGAGTCAAAAATAAATCACTTTCATGCTTTAAATAAACATCAGAGACTGTTCTCTGTGTCAGATATCTACGTCTTAATCTGTGTTGGTGAACATTTAAAAGTCTTTGTGTTGTACTTTTCTCACCTCCATCATGGCAACCGTGTGAAGCTCTTGAAACAGGAATGTTTGAACCTCAAGCCCTCACATTCCTTACTGTGTGTGTCTTTGTGTGTGTTTGTGTCATCTGGGCTTGTTTCTGCACATCTACTCTGGCTTACCCACACAAAACAAGACAATCAAACACACAAGAGATCAAGTATAGGAAGTATGAGGTAAGTATGAGGTACAATACCATGACAGTGTCATCATGATATAGTTAAAAAAAGTTACACAACTCCTGGCCCCAAAAAACATGATACAGTATTTCCTACAAAACTGTTTGTCTTCAATAATGACACGGGTGTTTAGACCTGGTATTAAGATATGTTATGGTCGATTAGATTATAAGTGGATGACGCTAAATACAGATGCAAAGGAGTGTAAAACGTTATGAGCTCATTCACTTTCAACAGCATTTAGAGGTAGTCGAAAACAGAGCTGCACGACAAATCCCATGCGGTAGTCATGCGCATCTCGGCAGTAAAGCCGGTTATTTACTATTAGTAGTAAATCGCCATCACCTGCTTTCAGATGGAGCGACATTTACTACACAAAGCTGTAGTTCACTGACGATATGTCTGCAATAATTAATGCAAATTGTCAGTGAAATATGGATTAAATTTAAAGCCACATGTGCTTTATCGTGCAGCCCTAGTCGAAAACGCATTCGACTGGATTGCTTTTGTGGTGTAGAGGCGCATGTGGTCAAAAGTCTTCAAACAGCCACAAAAGACCGCCTACTCTCCACCTATTGATCTAATGTGTGATGTATCAAGCACAATGTTTTAACTTTTTGCATAAACACACAGTGTACATTAAGAAAGCGAAAGTAGATTAAACAAAAGTGGATGGACTCACCCACAGACCACCTCCTCAGTAATCAGGACATAAGCGGTCAAAAGTGGACTAAACACATAGATTAAAATACCAGGTGTAAACGTGAATGTGTTTCTTGTCCACTTGGGATCCAATTGACCAAAACTAGGGGTGTGACAGATCATAAAACTTACGGTTCGGATAACATTACGATTTTGAGGCACGGATGGGACCATTTTTTGGATCAGTAAAAATGGGGTGGGAAAATTCTAATAAGAACAAATAAAGAAATTACAAACATTTATAAAAAAGAACAAAGTTGAATATTAAGTAAGATCTAAAATAAGCATTGGAAACAGAAATCAAATCAAATTAATAATATAACTGTCTTTATTTTATGAATTAAATATAAGTGATCTTGTCTTTGTCTTGGGTTGTTTGATTAACATTAATGACACAGACTTAAGTATGTTAATTGAGGTTACTGTCTCTTTAACTCTTTCACCCCCAGCGTTTTTTTTAAAAGTTGCCAGCCAGCGCCAGAGTTTTTCATGATTTTCACCAAAGTTTAATGCCTTCCAGAAAATGTTCTTCTTTAAATATATAAACATACAATATACCAAATGAAAGAACAGACCCTCTGCTTTCAAAAAAAAAAAAAAACCCGTTTCATCCTACCTTCAGTGTTTCTTTTGTAATCAGCTTTTGAATATGGGTAGGTTTCTGCAAAAACACCACATTTTGAGCAAAGAGCAGAGATAATTCCATTTTTGTGACAGACTTTTCATAGCGATCCCATTCAGAGCGATCTTTAAAACAGACACGGACATGCAGGCGCTTGCCATAGGGCAATACTTCCGGGTTTAAAAAGTTGCGGAAGGGCGCTACCTGGTGGATAATAGCGGTATTGCGGAAAGACGGAAAATCTCGTCATTGGCGGGGAAGCGTTTTCTCTTGATTGACGAGATATCTCGTCAATGGCGGTGAAAGAGTTAAGACCAAATAAGCACAGACTAGTTTTTGACTGTAATCTATATATACACTTAAGACATAAACAAATGTTTTTATTAGAAAAAGAATACTATGAAGATCTTTTTCGTATGTGCACCGTCAATAACAGATTTTATGTTTGCTTGCTTTTTGAAACGCATCTCTCCATGTGTGCACTTTGCGCCTGATGCAGCGCGCCGAAACATTACATCTACCGCTGGTTACTGCATTGTAGGGCTGAAACGATTCATCGAGTTACTCAATTTACTCGATTCAAAAAATTCCCCGAGGCAAAAATTCTGCCTCGAAGCCTCGTTAAATTCCTATGACGCGCACTACACGCGCCAAGATCTGATGCACACGGACCGTTGTTCAATGTTCAGGAAGCACATCATAGCGCGTGGTTCATTTTGAATTTAGTTGGCGCGATGGCGGAGCGAATTTGTCCATAAACGGCAGAGAGAGACTGTCTAAAGTTTGGAATCATTACATTCAGCATCTGAACTGAAAACATCCACTGTTGTTTCACCAAGCGTCGATGAAACAAGGTAACATAGCTTCCGCTGATTTTAATCCCATACTGTATTTGTAGCGATGTCGTTATGCGGTTTGACTAGATATTATGTTTAGCTTTGATGTTTTTAAGGAGTAAACGTCACGTTCAATTGCAGGACAGTATAGATTAAAAAAGAACCCCTTGACACACACGCATGCACTACAGGTGTGTGTACCAAAAAACGGCACCACAGTGCAATCATATATGGGCAACTTGTAATCTGACATATTTTGTTCAATAATAATAATCTCTGTTTTATTGGAGTTTAGCATAAGGAAGTTATTCTCTCTCACGCGAGTCAGACCGATCGCGCAATGCATCACATATGCTTAAACTTATGTAGCCACGCAACAATAATTTCAGCATGCATTCACTGTATACAGCGGGAGGTGATGTTGTGATTTTTCGAACGGATTCTTAACCTAAAATGCACCGCAATGCAAGTGATGCAAACCAAATGCAGCGTTCTATTGAAAAGTAATGTATGTATTTCTGCAGTACCAAAATGCAATGAAGCAACTGAACGTCTGACTGGGGTGTCACTCTTCCTCATGCACCGAACGCGTGCACACGCACAAACACAAGTGCACGTGCGCGCATACACACAGGTTGTTACCATAGCAAATAGGCTCACCCCAGAAATGAGATATTATATGTTAAAAGCCTAATGGTAAATGCTGCAGGTGTAGAAATGTACATAAACCATATATTTACTTTGATGTCAGGGCTAGATTACAGCATGAAACCTGTTGTGCATATTAATAAATTAAAGTGTTTAATTGTTGGCACTGGCACTTATAAACACTAAATGGGTAAAAAATTGAAATAAATAGGCTTATTTCTTGGAGCCAAATACCTCTGTTTTTTTTAGAAATAAAAGCCAAATGCTTGAACATTTTACAGCCAGGTCATTTTCGTTATGCATTATTTGTTTTGGTTGTTTAAAAACACACAAAAAAATTATCCGATTACTCGATTAATCGATCGATTCAGTGCTAGATTAATCGATTACAAAAAGAATCGATAGCTGCAGCCCTACTGCATTGCGCAACTTTGAACCTTCTACCGGCTGCTGCGTGGCGCAGCATTTTGTATTCAGCATCCTTTTTCATTAATTTGAGAATGTTTTTAACCTTACCTTTAAAATGCATTTTATTTAATGTTTCTAAGTGCTACAGAGGCTTAGATATTAAGTTTTTGGTAGACGTTGACAATTCTTAGTATTTTTGCTAAAAATCCTCAGGAGATAAGGGTATTTATCCTTGAATAACAAGGGCATTTTTAGCAGGCATTTCAGGAATAAATGGGTTAACACATGCGTGCACACAGACAGACAGTCGCTCCACATAAAAACGTTGTTTTTCATTGCTGTATTTGAAGAGTTTCGTTGCAAAACGAGATAACCACCGTTTTTTTAATTGTTCAAAAATCGCGTTTTTTGGTTGTGCATTCCAATTAATTTCAATGCAACTGCAGTTGGTTTGTTTTGATTTAAAACCTTCATAACTTAAAAAATACAGCTAAGTAGCACCATAAAACAAAATAATAACATGATAACATAATAATAAACATCTTTTGACAAAAATGTAAAAAAAATGGATTTATCTCGTTTTGCAACGAAACTCTTCATTTGTCAAACGTATTTTAATGGACACAGTAGTGCAACTCTCTAAAGTTTACACATCAAGAGTTCTGATCTTTGAAGGGCATAGGGATGATCACATCTGACTGGAGCTGGACTGGACACATTCAACTGCATGTGTGTTTGTGTGTACAGAAGACTGCTCACTTTAGTGCCTTTTTGTGGTTAAATTGTTTGAAATTACTTGAATGTTAACATTTGCAAGCCTTGAAACACGTGCAAATTATAAACTTTCTCTATTTAATTTTACTTATTAATCTGCGCGAATCACATGCGAGCCGAACCGTAGGTCATCAACTGCGATCTGTCACAGCAAAACTCATCTTAATACCAGGTATAAACAGCCTCATAAAGAAAGCTTGGGTTCTGTATGTTAAGCCCCCCATTTGTAAGAACCCAATTTAATGTGTCAGCCTGAATCGTGCTAAACCTTACACCCTTTCTGAAGAAAAATACTGTGTTTTCTGACACCAAGACACAGCAGCTGTTGTGACGTGACAAGGAGAAAAACAGAACTGGGTGTTTAAGATGACACCCTATGGGGACGATGCTGTCAAATTTATGCAGAGAATGAACTATAAATAAGCTTAAGGGATCAATCTTCAGATACAGATAGTACAAATAGATAAACAGCACACCCCTGCACCAAATATTCAGCAAAAAAAAAAAAAAAAAAAAACATTCATCTGAAAATAGCAAAAAAGCATTTTTCTGAGACACATTAAAATGCTTCAACACCGCCGTCAATTTACATCACATAAAAAGAATTGCAGAGAATGAATGTAATAATTTGGTAAACTTATTTAAAACTTTATAAATGAAAATAACTAGCGTATGCACTTTGTGGAGGGTTCTTTGCTGCTGGTCTGTGCCTCCGCATTTATTATACGTCACTACGAAAAGTGCGTACACTACGTTGATACTCTCTCCTGAATGCAGGGCGTCTAAAATGGCGACGTTTTTTAATTTATATATGTTTTAAATATGAATATTTCTACCACAAAACTGCACAATTTACCCTCAGAAGGCCTTTGTTTATCCCACGGAGCCAGTTGGATTACTTTTGTGAAGGATGGATGCATATTTTTTGGACTTGAAGGAGGTGGACCCCATATCCTTGCATTTTATAAACTGAAAGATCCAAGACATTTTCTAAAATAACTGAAAATGTGTTCATCTGAAAAATTGACATATGCGTGAGTAAATCATGGGTTTAATATCATTTTGGGCTGAATTATCCCTTTAAACTGGCAACGCCAATACACGCCATTGTTTACTTTGGGATTTGTACCTTTTGCATATCATTAACATGTACTAATACACACTTACAAATGGAAATGTAAAACCGTGAATCGGACAATTATTGCTATTTAATACGAGGTGTAAACAGCCTCAGCAAAACAGCATTTAAACAGGTGAGAACAATCAACTTCCTGTGAGAAATCCCTGACACTCACCCACAGATATCAATGACAAACACATACAAACAGATGAGCAAATACAGACAGAAACGCCAAACATCTTGTATAATGTAATGGGGGCTTTGACAGGTTTGGTTTAGTTTTCAACAAGTACAGACGAGACGACTACATTACACAATGACAAAACACATGGACTGTAAAAACATTAAGGAAACATTCAGTTTAATTTGATCCACAACACATCCGTGGTTCTTACATGATGGTTTTTAAAGTATTTTGAGTAGGGCTGGGATAAACTATTATTTTTTCAATGCATCGATTAATCTTAGCGATTAATTTTTTCAGTCCGATTCGATTCTCGATTATCTCCCTATTAATTGACTGGCAATTTATACATGTTGACTAGGGGTGCACCGAAATTTCGGTCGCCGAAAATTTCGGCCGAAAATGGCATTATCGGTTTCGGGCCAAAATAAAAAATCCAGCCGAAAATGTCAACCGAAAATGAATGTCAACCGCGCCCTGTGCCCTAGCGCTTGGGTTTCACTCACGGTGATCAGTCGTCACCCACCCATCCCCTTCGTGCTCAAGCAGTTTCACTCACAGTCGAGCTGTTTGCAAGCTTCTGCAAAGATTAGCATGTCTTGATGTGTAAACTTTAGAGACAGTCATGCTAATGTGTCTCATACTTTAATCCATTGGCGAATAAAGCAATGAAACACAACATAACGTTTTTATGTGGAGCGACTGTTGCGCTGTTTGAGATTCACCCTCCTTCTCTGTGTGTGCGCGTGCATTTAAGTGCCCTTAATAGTGCACATACGAGAGAGACACGTTTAAAAAAAACAAGCAAACATAAAATCTCTCTGTTATTGATAGGGCACATATAAACAAAATTATCTCCACAGTATTCTTTTTCTAATAAAAACATTTGCTGTCTTAAGTGTATGTATAGATTACAGTCAGATTGTGTCATTAATGTTAATCAAACAACCCAAGACAAAGAGACAAATAGCTCTAAAAATAATAATATTTAATTTATTGTGTTATGATTCATTTAATTTGATTTCTGTAATGCTAATTTCAGACCTTATTAATGTACAACTTTGTTCTTTTTTATAAATGTTTGCAATTTCTTTATTGTTTATTAGATTTTTCCCACCCGCTTTTTGCTGATCGGAAAAATAATCTGATCTGTGCCTCAAAAACTGTAATGTAATCCGAACTGTGAGTTTTTTGATCAGTCACACACCCCTACTAAAGTTAGTACACAGTGATAGCCATAAATGCAATTGTACTAATAATTGGCATAATAATTTCTTTCGGTGTTTCGGTTTCTGTTTTTCGGCCTTGGTTTGCTTTTTTCAGTTTTCGGTTTCGGCCAAGAATTTTCATTTTTCGGTGCATCCCTAATGTTGACTTACATATCTGAATGAAAAAAAAAACATGAATTCCAAAATAAAAAAAGACTAAACAAGTGCAAAATAATGCATTCTTAATCAGAGGTAGCTAATGATGGGACAATTACCAGTTTTACAATTAACCACGATAAAATGTCCTGACGGTTAGTATTATCATTTAAAATTTAATTATCATTACAACCGTGTTTGATTACCATGATTTTGAAAACTCGCTGTAAATCCTGTCCAGCAAGAATCAGTTTGACGCAGGCACGCACATGAAGGCATTTAAGGGACAATGTATTGTATTATTTTACGGTAAACTTATTAGACAGATTTATTTATTTTTTTACCACAGAAATAATTTCAGGGACAGGAAATATTAAATTTTACTATTTAATTTTCAAATTTTGGACATATTTTGCGATTTTATTTTTTGTTTTATCATTTAATTAATTAATTTTAAAAAGTCCAAAAATACCTTCCATAGCTGAAAAGGTCTAGAGATGCAATGTGGGTCTGTCTGTGAAATCTGCAGGAGCATCAGCAAATCTCTGTGCTGAAAGACAATGAATGAATGAGACTCTTTACTAATTAAATGCTCTTTAGTCACTTGATCAATATTGTAACTCAAACAGTCTCGCAGTCCATTATACCCAACACGTTCACATCTCAGCCCTGGAACAGTGTAACGAGTTTATCTAGTTATGATAAAAGGTATATTTTATTAATACCCCTTTTCCACATCTGGATAGGACACGAGGTAAACACATTTAAATACATGTCCGGGGCATGACTACCTAAAAATAGAAAAACAAACTTTTATCCAAAACGACTGACTGGTATAAATTTTATCATGTACGCTGGGATTAAACCCAAACAATTTTGCGCTGTAAGCACAATGCTCTGCCAACTGAACTAAAAGAACATGCAGTTTAATGCAAGCATTACTTATTACTTTTTATACTTAGGTTTAATATACTAGTCAACATTTGACATGGATCAAAAAAGTTAATCAAAGTTGTTTTAAGACAAGAATGTGTATTGGCATTGGTTTTAAGTAGGGATGCACGATATATCGGCCGACATATCGTTATCGTCCGATAACTGCTTATTTTAATATTATCGGTTATCGGTCTAATAGCAAAAATTTGTGCTTTCTGTGACATAGCACGAAGATGACACGTGTTGCGGGCTTAAGAAGAGTATGCTAGTCCAGCGCAAAGACAAGATGTCTGCGGTCTGCGAGTTTTTCATTGTGAAAATAATATGAATATTTATCGGCCTATAGATATCGGTTATCGCCCCCCAAATTTTAAGAGTCATCGGTTATCGGCCAAAATTTCCATATCAGTGCATCCCTAGTTTTAAGACAACTGCTATGAAAGATCCACCTTAAACATTGACTAATGTAGTTTAAAAAGGTCATACCGTGAAAATCTGACTTCTTCCATGTTTAAGTGTTTTAATTGGGTCCCCAGTGCTTCTATCAAGCTAAAAATTTTTGAAAAACCTTCTCTTTGTTCAGGTTGTTCAGATTTCGCCTGTTTTATGACATAGACTCACTACCTATCTTATAATAATAACAACACCCCTTAATCTGCACTATCCAACCATGGCACTGCCCACTGCCATTTAGTGCAAAGAGAAATAGATAGAAAAACTGACAGTTCAAATGAGTTTCAATTTTAATGGCAATCAGTGTTTGCATTTCATTGGCTAATTTGCATTTAAAGGGACACATCCAAAACAGCACATTTTTCCTCACACTTACAAAATGGTAATTTTATGTCATGTTATAACAAATTATCTGTGGTGTATATTGAACTAAAACTTCACATACACACTCTGGGGACACCAAAGACTTATTTTACATGTTTAAAAAAATTCACTATATGACCCCTTTAACAAACCTCCAAATAATATTACTCAGTTTACTTCGAAGAGCAATTAGGGCTGTGCAACTAACCGTTTTTGATTTTCAATATTTGAAAAATGTACAAAAACAATTGTGTGAGATAAACTGAGTGCTACTGGATCGATGTGTTTGTAAGGCATTTTAATTGCACCACTGCTTTGACACATGTAGTTTATTGCAAAGTTAAATATAATGCATGTTTTCAAAGTCACTGAGCAATTGCGTTTTCTTTGATCAAAATAATTGTGCCCGTAATCGAGAAGTCCTAAGAGAGATTATGGATTTACATCTCAGACTAAAATCTTATTATAACACAAAGAGATAAGAAAATCTCCCCCTCGACATGACATATGCCTCTCATGTTTAGAAAGTGTTAATCATTTAAATTATCAAGTCTAATCTTATGTTTATATATATCAGAGAAATAAATAAATGAAACTGAAAGTCTTCTCATAGAATCTGAAACAGTTGCCACTGTAGAGGATAGAGTTTTATTGTTTTATTGAGGTATATGGGTCATATGTTTAAAAAAAGCAAAGGCATAAAGGTGCAATACAGTCAAAACTGCCGCAGTGATTTGACACTGACTGTGCAAAGAAAAAAAAATCTGGAATCTTGACAAACAAAAGACTATAATCAAAATATAAACATTCAACATGTTAACAACAAAAAACAGCTTTGACTGACAGTTGAAACAAGACTATAAGGAAGGATACATAATCCAGTCCAAAGGTTAACTCTCAGTACAACACAAACAAACCAATCAGAAACAGCTACACATTATTAATGTTTTATTGACTGGTATGTGTGTTATTTCATTCATCATCTGATGTTGGATGCACAATGAAATTCCCAAATCTGGTGTAAGATGTGATGCCCAAAATGCTGCAATCATTTGTAACGCCCAAAATGTGCATCTTAGAGCTGTCATGCCCAAAACCTTGCATGCACCTATGATACCCAAAACTGCTGCAGCATGCACCTATGACAAAAGCTTCCGGCATAGACTTATGACCTATTAAAAAGCCAAAAGCCCAAATCTGCTGCATGCTCATACGATGAGCAAAATGCTGCTGCATACACCGATGATCCCCAAAACTGCTGCAACGTGCACCCATAACAAAAGCCGGCTTCGTGTACTTATGACCCCTTAAAAAGGTTTCATCCCCCTATGATGTACAAAAGCCTGCTGCAGCGTGCGTTTACAACAAAAGCCCTTAAAATGCCACATGCCTGAAACTGCGGCATGCTCATACTATGCCAGGGATGCCCCAGAACTGCTGCATGCTTTTACAATGACCACAACTGCTGCTGCACGTGCAGCACGTGCCAGTGACCCCCTTTAATGTCTACATACCCCGATTGCAACGACGCCCAAACTACGTGATCTCCCCCAAATACCACGCGTCACTACGACGCCCAAAGTAGCTGCACGTATTGATGCCCCAAACATAATGTCTAGATAGGGAGCGTACTACGGTTTGAGACACACAACACATGAACTCTGAAACCGAAACAAAAAAGCAGATAGAAGACAGAGACGCGAGCACGTGCTCTGGTAATGCACCACAACAACAATAACAACAATTACAGCGATGATGAGGATGAAGATGACGAAGATGATGAAAAATAACTCACAATCGAGGCAGCTGCAAGGGTGGAGCCCCCCGGCGCAGAAATACCCCGTCCACGAACACCCCGTTCTTCCCGAGACAGCGCAGGTAAAAGTCCCCGCCGCCCGTGTCCTCCGCCGCGGCGGTGAAGACCTCCAGGTGCCGACGGGAGATGAAGCTCGAGTGGCCCATGCTCACGTCCACCGAGCCCTGTGACGAGTTCCGACCCACCGTCACCGACCGCTTCTTCATCAGATACTCAAACTCGCGACCCTCCAGCCGGGCCACCGCCGCCATCTTATATATCGATCCACGCACGGAACCGGGCTTGATATATGAAGGGAAAATGTAAACGGGGTGAAACGATAAACGTGCCCGACCGCAGATACCTACAGCAGCGGCGGCGACTCGACCCACCGCCGTGATACACCACCGAAAGAAAGGGAAGGGGGATCAGCCAATCAGAGCGCGCAGCGGGCTGCGGTGCGGAGATTGACAGATAGAACAACCAATTAGGGATACTATTAGGAATGCGGTAATTCAGTACTAACCAATGAGGAGAGCGATGTGGACGCGCTGACGAATTGAAGGTCGGTTGTGCTGTGTCTCAACACGCATGTGTGTGCTTTTATAAACACTGGTCCGGAATTTGTAGGAAGTGGAAATATAAGGATTTGGGCAGATTACGTTATAATTGACTAGTCTCGAAAAATCCAAATAAATATAGTGAAACGCCATAAACGATTTAGCTGGTGCGCAATATTAAAAGTGTTTATAAATGGAGCACTTTAAATGTAAAAATGTTAACAGGTTTGAATGAGAGTTAGGTTGAGATGTAGGGTTGAGGACATAAATTAGCATACAAAAACAATGGATGGCCATGCGAGGCAATGCCTAATTTATGGATACAAAAGAGTGTTTTAATGTATGTGTGTAATTTAAAGAAAGTATAATTGCAAATAAAGTACTCTGAAACAGAATTAATAATTTGTGTGGTTACGACCAGTTCAAAACCAAGAGCTCGCCCTTTATTTACATTCAGTTATCTTAGTTATTTCGTGTCCTTGTTTGGTTTTTAAAATACAGTACAGTGAA
The DNA here is from genome assembly GCF_027580225.2 of Misgurnus anguillicaudatus. Taxonomy (NCBI): domain Eukaryota; kingdom Metazoa; phylum Chordata; class Actinopteri; order Cypriniformes; family Cobitidae; genus Misgurnus; species Misgurnus anguillicaudatus. The sequence goes on from NW_027395279.1 coordinate 1,381,213, forward strand.
ATTTCTGAACAAAATAATGCCTAATAAATGTACTGTATATTTGAGGTTTCTTCCGTTGTCTGTCCTAGTTCTAGTGCAGAATCCCGTGAATGATCCACGCCGTGTTTTACTCTGCGCCACGTCTGCAGTCGCTGAGATTTACCCAGAATCCTTAGCACCGTCCGCGTGTGTGTTTTGGATGTGGAGGTCATGACAACAAGCGCGTTTAATGTAGCGATTTTTACACACGTGTCCTTATTTTAAAACTATGGGTACAGTTGCGTTTCTACGCTTAACACGAACGACCTCTTTAGAAAAAACGACGCGAAGTAGAAGGCGCGCGAGCGTCAAATGCAGAACATGTGCTCGCTAGGGTGACGTCATCTCTTCCTGGTGTTTGTAAACAGTGCTGCTGGGTGTGACCCGAGGGCTATTTCATAAAACTCGCTTGGAAAAGCGAGGATTAAAGTTACAAACTCGACTTGAATTAACCTAACAAATGAGGCGAGGCTAAAGCGGTTTCAAAAAAGGCAAATGAAGCTTACGCAATCCAACTAATGTGATCCAGATTTCCCTAGTCAAGATAATTGCGCGTGCACGCTATTCTTGAGCAGCCCTAGAGGTCGAGCGTGGATCAAATCGATCAAAGTTAAAGAGAAAGCGGTAATTTTTGATAAAAATGTAGGAAAATGTACTACTGACTGAAAATTATAATAGCCTACTGCTGCAATAAACAAACCCATAAAATAGTTGGAAAGTCCTTAAGGATCAAATCCTTGCATGCAGAAACTACATTTAAATATATTGTCTTATTTTAAAGTGATCACATGAAAGCAGAAAACTCTGTTAGAAATGATGGTCTACTCTAGTGGTTAGTGCTCTCAGCAGCGCATGCGGGGATCCGGGTTCGATTCCCGTCAATGCTTATGTGGCTATGCTTTGCTAATTTTTATATACTGTACTTTTTAAAAATAGCACAAATCTTAACTTTTAAAAGACAATTTGTAGTTTACTAAGTAACCTATATAATACATATTTAGCAGATGAATGATTTTAATACATTTACAGTAACTTTAAATGTAACTTAAATTACATTTTTTTATTTGGGGGTACATTTCAAAAGCAGCAACTTGAGTGGACAATAAAGTAACAGGTGAAAATAAAACATAAATATATTGTTCATAAGAAGTGTAGTTGATTTAAGCATAATCATAGAAGTGTCTAATCTCATAATGTTAGCTGCCAAAGATGTTGACTGGCAATGAGGAGAGCACTGGCATCTATCAGCAGCACAGCTTTACTCCTGCAGATGAACTGTTCTTCAAAGAAAAAATGGGGTCACTGAGAGAATGGTGGGTGAACAGCATATGCATTTCTGAATTTACAGTAGTACAACCACTGTTAAAAAAATTAGCTGTAGTTATGCAGCTGTTTGCCAGTAACTTAAAGGTTTATTATTTACTGGCAACAGTTTGTTCAAAGTTAAATCAACATTAAACATTAACAAGTCTATTATTTTACAGCATAAAACTATAAAATAACAGCCTCATGCAAAGCATTTTGTGAACCAGAAATCCTCATCAACCTTTTTCTGTTGTTTCCTTCATATTTTGGTTCCCAGAATGCTTTGCATGAGGCTGTTATTTGATGGTTTTATTCTGTAAATAAAAAGACTTGTCAATGTTTAATGTTCATGTTCATTTAACTTTGAACAAACTGTTGCCAGTAAATAACATACACATAAATCTACAGTAAGTTACTGGAAAACAGCTGACAGTAATACTGTAAGTTCTACATAATAGTGTTGATAGATAAACAGAGTTTTATGAATGGTTACAGTGAGGATCAGTTGAAGAAAAGCCGGTATAAGCACATTATACTGTAAGTCTACAGTACAAGCCTTGTGAGCTGAAAAATTATTGTCTGCAGGACACTAACAATCTTCTCTGTGATAAAAAATAATTTTAACTCATTACAACAAAATGTCAAGAGCATACCATCAAATAATTATATTGTATTCCTTCAGCCATGCAGACACCATAATTTTTTTTTAAATTTCAAGAAAAATGTAACAACTAGAGAAAGATACAAATACTGTAGATCTTTAAAATAATGTGCATTTTTATGCACACCAAGCATAAAAAATTAAATGACTGTACTTGACTTTTGTGTGTTGTATATTTAAATTAAATTTCCTCTTTGTGTGACAGACAATCTAAAATATATATATATATATATATATATATATATATATATATATATATATATATATATATATATTTCATCAATACATTGCAATTATATGGATTTAGATACATCTTAAATTTGTTAATAAACTATTATCCTTATATTGAGGTAGTTATGATTATCATTTATATTCAACATTTGATAGGCCTATATACCATATTATGAAACATATGTCTATATTTTATTAATTATTATTGTAACAAAATTTATCAAATTTAATATATAAGTTGATTTTCTTTAATTGCTAGATTAATAGTGGTTAATAAAGTCAAATAAAATGTCAAAGAGTCAGCTGTAATATCATTGCATTTACATTTCAGTGTTAGTGGAAGTCTAGTTAAGCAACAACTGAGGCTTAGCCTGACAGTTAGCCTGCTCCGGACCAGGCTAGTTTCCAAGCATAAGTTTCCATAGTAACCGGGGTTGAACTAGTTCAAGTTTGTTTTATGAAACAAAATCCACCGGCAATAAGCCAGACTTAACAAAATAAGCCTGGCTTATTCTGTAATCTAGTTTTATGAAACAGCCCTCCGCCCGGCCATTAACACCCATTACTGAATCATAAAGATTATTTACTTAGGGAAGTTATATTGAAAACTGAAGGACGTTTTAATCTATTTAAATTTTTATTAGTACAATGCAAAAAATGTTTACATATATAAACATCAAACGTAAATGTATTTTTGTAAATTGTAAAAATATGATGTGTAACAATTACATTTGTAATACAATAAAATATTGCATTTTAATAATTCTAAACTATCTAGAATAATCACTGACAGTGGGAATTATAAACAAAAAAAGTAAAATATCCATAGATAATAATAATAATATTTAAATAATATGATTATTTAAATATTAATGTTGATAATGATAATAATAACATAAATACATTGTTAGCATTTTTAAATATTTTAGCATTTTTTCGTGAGTAATGATATGAAATAATAACATTTAATGAATGTAATTAAACATCACCATTAGTATATTCGTACAGTAACCACTTGAGGGAGGCATTGAGCTGCAAAGTTGTATTTTTTAGGAAAGCAGGTGTGGTGACTCCCATTGAAATAAATAGACAATCAAAACAAATGTTTACTTTAATCTGTCATACTACATTTACATATTACCAAATAAGGCCGCACACAGTCTAATGCAGATTGTGTGGTTTTGTGTTTACTTTGCTACATAATTGTATGTGGTTAAATCATACATTGTTCCACTTTCAGCTTTACATAAAATATATTCTGACATCATCACGTGAATCATGAGAGGATTATGAACAATACTACAATGCATTGTTTCATCGATCAGAAGAATGAAAATCAAACGATACAAGTCATCAATATTTTATTTCATTTTCCCCCCAAAAGGGTAATATCACGTACATAAAAGTGTATTTTGTCACCGTAAGCAGTATGCTTAGATGGCCTCATAACTAATAGACATGCACTAAAAGCCACAAAACTCCCAACAGAGGGAATTATCACGATCATATTATGCTATTATATTAGTTTGCTCATTAATTATGCTGATAATTTGAAATACAAGATTTATACAAGCTCATATTATCACTTTAGGGCCAGCATCTCTCACAGACACACACACACACACATACGCACACGCTTCATTGTGGGATTGTCAGTATCCTCCAAAGTACGCACAATCTCATGAGTTATTAAAATATGGAGTAGAAAGATCAATATTCAGCACTCCAGAAAGCTCACAGATAATTACATTGGAAAGCTCTTACTGAAACCATTTAGGAAACCCACTGTAATAACCCTACTGGAAGACTGCGAGCTAGCATCCCAGTTCAGCAGAAGTGGATTTCGTCAGCTTTCACAAAAAACGCATTTCAAATCCTACATTGGGGGGAAAACAATTATGTTACAGTAAATGTATTGTAAGACTGAAATTCACTGTCCACTATATTTACAGTAAAATGCAATATAGGACAACAACATTTCAGTCGATGGCATTTTGGTTTCCATTATCTGATAATCATCACTTTATATCAGTAAACCCAATAGTACTGTCAGAACTGACAATTAATCAAGAGTTACAAATGCTGCTGCACATATAATACATCTACAATGACATGACTAAATATATGTGTGTATTACTGCATACAATGCATATAGGTGTCAGTAATAATCACTATAAATAGCTATAGTATTTGTGTTGTTGTCTGAGTGTCTTTCTGTTGTCTTTGATATAAAAAATCAACAATCTAATCTATATTTCACATTTAATTTTTCATTGATAAAATTATTGGCTTTCAAACGATTAATCGTGATTAATCGCATACAAAATAAGTTTGTGTTGGCATTATATGTATCTGTGTGCAATTATTATGTATGTATAAATACACACATACATGTATAAATGTAAGAAAAAAATATTTATATATACATAATTATTACACACAGCGCACACACACATATTATGCAAACACAAACTTATATTTTGTATGTGATTAATCGCGATTAATCGTTTGACAGAACTAATAATTTTCCCTTTAGTCTCAGTGTTCTCAGTGGTTTCTTTCTTGAGTCATTCACGTCAACTTCCTTCTTCCTGGTTGACCTCATCTTTCATGTCTACCAATGTAATTTCCTGTCCATCAACCTCCAACAGGAAGTTAAATATTGGTGCTGTCTACTGCGTTTCTTTTTTTTCAGAAGAATTTATTAAATCTCTTGGATTATGAATGATTTAGACAAAGGCACATGATGAAGTGATCATGTTCTCATTATTCCTTTCAAACATCAGCAAATGGTAGTGCAGACTGACATTCACAATAACAAATATTTGTGACATCATGCCACGTAAAAATATTCAGAATCGCATGCACACACAGGGTGGATCTCTCAGAATTCAGACATGTCACGTGGAGTTTCCAGTTGGTCTGGTTTAGTTTGTAGACAGTTGTCGTTCATAACACAAGAGAAGGAAACTCATCTGGTTGTCAGAAACTGAACAGTAACTTTAATTGTAATAAACTGTGATATATCTAAAATAATTGCAGCATATATTCCACACAATCTTTTACATTCTGCATTGACAAAATTGCTTAATTAGTTATAATAATAACATTAAAAACAAATGTTACACTTGAGAAGACAATGGCAAAAATATAAACTTTTGGCAAAGGCAAGAAAATGTAAACCAACAATTAAAATATTCAGCGCTCAGTAAAGTGCAACAGTTGTAATAAGAGTCAATTTTCAAGCTTAACTTAAACCTGAGGTTTTCGGTGCTGTCCGTGAGGTCCATGTATAGATCTTACAAAAAGTGTCTGGTGCTACACACATACATGCTAAAAACAAATTTAAGAAACAATCAATGGCAGGTCAGACAAAAATGAGCAAGACAACATAAATGTGTCCGTATCAAACTCTCACAAAGCTTTTCCATCCAATTCTTCATCATTTGTTATTGTGTCCACTTCCACATTTCCCGGTCCTCAAACTCTCAAACTGAGTCATGCTGGACTGAAAAAGCAACTTAAGGTGCAAATTTGCAATTTTCCAAGACCGGCTCCACGATCCGTGACCGAGTGACACGTCACCCTGGCAGGCCATGCAGTCCTTTAGAAGTCGATGAGCAATTCATGGAGCGTCTTCAGCTTCCTTTAGCTCCATGATTGAGTCCTTCAGTTGATCTTCAAGTCAGTGCTTACTTGGGCAGGAGCTGCTCGTAGGGGATCGTGAGGTTTCCCAAGTACCAAAATAGCCAAAACACCAAACTGAGAAAGATGATGATAGGCCCAGTTAGGACGAACATGTCCCAATATTGTAATGGTGCGCATAGTCCCACGAGGAAGATGAGTAGTCCAGCTACATCGAACAGAATAGCCAACAAGAGAAAGAAGAAACAACGTCCTATTTTTTCTTTGCAGTCCATCTCTGACGAAGAGAGCGAGCCGACGGACGTGGCACCGGCTGACGAAGTAAAGTACGAATGACAGGAACCTTCCTTCCACCCTTCTCATAAGCAGTTCACCTACATTCTTTCCAGAAAATATGAAAGAGTGACAGGTATGCAACCACCAAAACAAGTTCAACTGCTTGCAAATGCCAACTGAAAGGGTCAATGTGTTTTTTTCTTCTTTTTGTCTGCTGGCCGTAACAGATGACTCAGCAGAAAAACTATTGTGTGGGAGAAACAGGTTCAGTTATGACATTTGAACCTGGGAGCGAGATGATTTATCTGAATGGTTCAGGCGTAGTGCTGCATGCTTTGTTTAACTTGTTTTCAGAATTATGCAATAATCTAAAGAGGTATATTAGTTAAAAAAAACATAAGCGTGCTGTAACACAACACATACTAATGATGACATAATCTTGAACAATAATAATCTGAATTAAATGTGAGAGGGTGTTGCCCTGCGGTTGCTGAGATATTCAGAAAGGATTGAACTCATTGTTATGCATCTGGGATTATGATATTGTTCTCTCTAAATATGATTCGCGTCTCTCTTTTAAAGCAAGTCTCGACTGTTTTATTATCCACCAGGCCAAACTTAAACAAAAAAAATATATTTTGGTTATTTTTAACTAAGCTGTTCAGGTAAATTAACCTTGCAAATGTTTGTTTGACCTGACAATGCATTGGTTAAATTACAAATGTTGGATTGGAAATAACACTCTGATGCATAACGATTAATCGCGATTAATCAATAGCAGAATAAAAGTTTTTGTTTACATCATGTGTGTGAACTGTGTATAATAATTATGTATATATAAATATGCACACATGCAATTATAATTTTAAGAAAAAAAAAAAAAATATATATATATATATATATATATATATAAAGTATTTATATTTATATATATATAATATAAATGATACATAAATATACCAATGTATATACACATGTAAACATTCCTTAAATATATACAAGCATGTGTGTACATTTATCTATACAAAGTTATTATACACAGTTCACACACATATATGATGTAAACAAAAACTTTTATTCTGCTATAGATTAATCACGATTAATTGTTATGCACCCCTAACCCTGATCTCACAGAAATTCCTATATATTTTTCAAGTTGACTAATTTGAAGTAAATCATAAAAAACAATAATGAAACCCCACCCCTAACCTCAATGTCACAGGAGCGAAAGCAAATCGTACAAAAACGTACAAATTAGCTGCTCATAAAATACATATGAATTCACGAGATGTACACTTTTTTTAAGAAAAGCAACAGCACAGCTGTCACAAACAGAGCAGGATGACTTACATATTAAGCCAAAGCCTCATACTTAAAGGTGCAGTGTGTAACTTTTAGAAAGATCTCTTGATAGAATTTCAATATAATCTACATAACAATATTATCAGTGGGGTATAAAGACCTTACATAATGAACTGTATTGTTTTTATTAGCTTAGAAATAGCCGTTTTTATCTACATACACAGGGAGTCCCCTTATATGGAAGTCACCGCCATGTTTCTACAGTAGCCCTAAATGGACAAATGCCATATAGGCGGTTTCAACGTACGCACGTGCGGTCACGCGATTCCACGTCTGGTCAGAACTTTACTTCCGGTTTCTGTTTGCTTATTGGTCTGACTAGTTGCTAAACTGAACTCTTAAACAAATACCTCAACGAAAATAACAAATGCTTTGGTTTCCTAGGTAATCTACGTGTTGTTTATTTTGCTTGTTATATAAATAATTGTTATTGATTCTTAGCAGAGTTTACCGGAAGTCACGTGATGACCACGAAAACCACTTGTTTATGTTGTTACTGCTAAAATCTGTCGATGGAGCGCGTTTTGTCACTACTTTGTCTCAAACAATGGCTGTTTCTAAATATGCGTTCTTCAGCGATCTTGCGTCCTTGTATCTTCGCTCTACGACTACGTCATCATTAACCGGCAAAGTTCAATTCCAATTCTCAAAAACACAAGTACAGAGGATGCATGAAAATACCCGGATGTGTTCTTGATATCAAGGATGCATCGAGTGCAGACTTGCGCGCTGAAATCTGGGGAGGTCACGTGACCAACAGGAATATCGCACACATCTCAGTTCTCACAAGTGTGTTCTGTGTTCTCGCGACCTTCTGAATACGTTCTTCCAAGGTTGCCTGGCAAGACCAATCTTCACGAGAACGCGAGTCTGTACTTGCGTTCTTGAGAATTGTAATTGAACTTCTACGGTTAAAGATGACATTGAGTGAGGACACAAGGACTCAAGTTTGCTGAAGAACGCATATTGAGAAACAGCCATTCTCTGGAATTCTCTTAAGCGGATGTTTCCGCCTTTCCGATTGGTTGCCGCCGAACGTTTCTGCCTTCCGACTGGTTGCTGTTGAACTGCTTCATAGCTCATTACTATAAAGTTGAGATGATTTCAACTCTTCTCGATGCTCACCCCGTACATGACGCGTCACGCCGCTGCTCGCCAGAGCTCGCCGCCGGCTCTCATTGAAAATGAATGACTAACGGTACATTCACAAGAGGTGTAAGCGTTAACGCTTAACAGAAGGCTTTGTCTGAAGCGTTGCCAACAGCCAATCACAGCGGCCGCTACACATGCTCCGGTCTTCCATAAACATAATTGGCTGGCTCTGCCTAGGTTATTTGCATAAGGTGATCTGATTGGCTGACACACGCGTTGTCGCTTGAAAAGTTGAGAAATGTTCATCTTCTGCCGCGAGCAACGGTACTGACGCTGTGCCGACGGATCCACAATTCAGTTCGGCAACGCATGACGTCACCCATTAAAAGTGAACGGGAAGCGTCAACGCTTACGCCCCGTGTGAATGCACTGTTACGGACACTTTGGCGCTCTCGCCGTTGGCGGTGTGAAAGCACAGTTAGCATACAAATCTAGTCATACCTTGTGCTGCAGTTACTAAAAACAAATACAGACTTTTGGGTGTAATGTGGTTTAATTTTGTGTGAAACTTTACAAACACAACATTAAATATATATGGCTGTATTTCTACATTGTACTTTATTGGCATTGTTCGAATCTTACAAGCTCACACAATGAATGAGTCACATTCAGTGTCACTTTGTGATTGATATGTCAGAATAATAACACACATGCCACTCACTACCCAAAATATAATCTCTAAAAAAATATATATTTACAGTAAACATCCTGAAATATCCCTGATTTGACACCATATAGCTTATTATTGTTATATACTCCTACGCCATAACCCACTTCATTACAACATTTCACAGATAAGTGAGCGCATGCATTTTACTCCTTGGACAGTTCAATGAAATTTTAAATGTTTAGAAAAATATAGAATTTTACCGTTTCAAGGTCCATCTTTCAGTTTCAGCCAAACTGGACTAAAACAGCTCTAAGCATTGGTCTAAAATGATCACATGACTTTTGGCACAAATAAACCTGATGGGAATCAATGGGTTAACAATTTCAAAAACAATAGAGGCACATATTTGTACGGATTGCCTTACTGCCTGAAGTATTATCTGCATTGTTTGGTGAAGTACAGTATTATATTTCCATCTTTGTTTCAAGATGGGCCAACAAAGGTCACACCCACATTAAAGCACATAAGTTAGCGATCAGACTAACTTGCGTGTTTGCTGTCGGACAGGTCGGGCAACTCTTTACCCGCGGCCCGTGACGACAGGTTGAAGTAAAGCTTAGCTAACAGATGAAATGACTTTACTCTTTCCCGAGGAGTTTGCATGCGCGCTCACTTTGACTGGGAAATAAATTCCTACACTGCTTGAGTTCATAAATAAACTTTACAAATGAGACTGTGCAACACTGCAAACAATCCTGTATAAGCTCAGCGTTTCTGTCCTACTTTCACGTACAAACATCCTTGAAAAGATATTTGTACAGGAAAACAAGAGAAAAATACCAAAAAATGATATTTACAGTGAAAAGCAAGGACCTGAGTATTATTTTAAATAATGAAAATGTAAACTTGTGTGAACCATACACACACACATAAACACGCATACACATAAATAGTCAACGAGCGATATATTGACAAGGTCAATATTTGGCCAGTTTAAGTATTAATATTAATATCAACATGAGTCATTAAAAACATAATGATCAGTCGACCATTGCACAAATCTTAAACAAACAAATATGAGTAGATACATTACAAATAGAGAGGTTGGATTGTGTGCAGTAACTCATAACTAATCTGCAGTTAACTTCTTAAGGTTTTCTGCTTCTGAATGTTTTTGTTTCATGATCTGAAAAAAGAAGAGAAGTTGTTTTTAACATTCACTAAAGTGATGATTTACATAAGAAGGGTTTAACTTTACACACGACTGACAGAGACGTTTGTTCTGCCTGTGTTTTATGAGCCTCAATATGTTTATACATATATATTTATGTCGTAAACACCTGGATTTCCTTTTACTTAAACTTATATTCATCTCACCTGCTGTCACAGTAAAGTGTCACAGTTTTCAGGTTGATCTTCAGGTTTCTGATCGGTGTCTTTGGCCGCCGCTGATTCTGTCCCTTCATAGCCTTCATTCTGATAACAGGTGAAGTCGGTATCGCCTGGCTTTTTCTCCTGAGATTCATCTGATTTAGATTCCTTCTCATCTTTAGACGAATCGTCGCTTTTGTTCACGCTCGACTCCTCATCTTCATATGCTTTATTCTGATAGCACATGAACTCTTCTGTAGTGTCTTTGGATAGTTCGTCACATGAGATCGTATCCGTGTCTGGATCCTTCTGTCCCGGGAAATAGCTGGACTTACCAAACGTTACATTTCGAAGAGTGGAGGCTTTACCTGCCGGTTTCCCACCTGTGCAAACAGAAAGTATTAAGTTTATATACAATATATAACACACAAACACAACTAATGATTTAACTCATAGGGCAAAAAATTGTCAAAAATATATATATATATTATTATTGCATTATCCTGCTTATTACATGCCTATTTACCTCATAAGTAAGGTAAGGAACTTTAAATATTGATTTTAGATATTTTATTTGCAAATTTTTAATGAATACAGACCTTCCGCGAGGAAAATACATTTACTTTCAGTTTTAAGATAAAACAAGATGTTCAAATTAACATTTGGTTTAATCATTTGTAAATATGCAACCCTGTGTCACGAAATGATCTACCTATAGTCACCTAAATTTGTGAGTCTTATGCCCTAAACCGAAGCGACAATGGTAAGAAAATAGGACAAAACTGTTGAGTAACCAATACGTGACAGACACGTAAACAGAAATACGTGACATGTTCACACAAAAAGGCGGAAAACCATGTCAGTGTCACGCAAAAGACTCACAAATTTACGTGACTATAGGTACATAATTTTGTGATACTGGGTTGAAATATAATGCTGGGTATTTTATTAAAAGACATATTTATATGTAATTTCGTGTAGTATTAAGCTGTACCCGTCAAAATGATTTGCAGAAGTTACGGTGTGTTATTAATTTTAAATGGTAGTTATCTAAATGCCAAGCTATTTGAATGCTCAGCCTGGTCTCACTGTTAATACGTAGTATTTACACGTAACTTTAAAAAACAAAAACATATTTTTTGTACGTTTAAACAGATGCTAAAACGTACAATGTAGACATATTTACAACATTTAAACGTAGCATTATTACGTTTTGACAGCTAAAAAACCTAAAACTTTTACGTATCTTTCATTCCATAAAGATTGCTTTATAATTTCCTTTTAACCATTTTAGCGATATGTTACCACCTTAACCCTACCCCAAACCTTACCCTAAACCCAAACTCTTTTTATACAAAATGTTTAAATACGTAATGTATTGTTTTTATATTATGCAGCGTAATGGACAGATATGTTTAGGAACATATTAGTAACAATATAGCATTCAAAAGATATTTTAACGTGTTACAGTCATACGCAAAACAGTTTATTAAAATCATTTAACGTTACTGTTTAAAAAATCATAAGAGACAGACAATTAAGTGTAATCACAACAACTTATTTATTACGAATATTAAAATCAGTACCAAAAGTAGTTAAAATGACGATGTGCTGCAGCCAAGGTCCTCTCTGGAGTATATGAAGTAAAGTAAAGAGAAGTATTAAAGTTATTAATCCAAGAGTTTGATCAGCGAGCGTTGATCCGGCTTCCCTGAATTTGGATCTGTTCCTCGCAATCGTATGAAATTTAAAGATGTCGATTACAGCAAATGAATAAAAGTAAAATCTTTTGTGAATTTATGTTGTATTTTGTTGTAATTATTGCTTAGTAGTAAGACTGCAGGAGAAATCGCGTTTTTGTGTATCATGGCAAACAAACTAAATATAAATACAGAAATGCTATTCATTTTAAAGTTTTAAAATGTTAAATATTGTGAAATTCTCTGAATATCATAATCATTTCATTAGGTAAATGGGTAAACTGTCTTAAATAAATAAGTTAGAAAATATGACTGAAAACATGTCATTGTTATGAGTAAGAAACGGCAATGCCCGTGATTTTAATATTTATGAATAGGAATAACTTACGTACAAATTTGTACGTTTGTGAAGCTGTAAATACGTAAATAATTTACGTATTAGTCCTGTCAAACCGTCGATATTGTACGTTTCAGTGTGTTTTAAACGTAAGTAAATGTACGTATTGTACAACGACACTGAAACGTAAAAATACACACATATTCTCATGAGATCACGTTGGAATGCCACGACTAGCCAATCAGAATCAAGCATTTTAGAGAGCCATGTAATATATATATATATATATATATATATATATATATATATATATATATATATATATATATATATATATATATATATATATATATATATATATTTCTATATACTTTAGATTGTGTTTATAAATATATATGTAAGAGCCACATAGGAATTTGTTCATCTAAAATAATAATTTAGTAAAATTAATAAGAAAATATTTCATTAAAATTAATAAATATTTATACACATGTAAATGTTTCTTAAATACATACATGAATGGGTGTGTATTTGTATATTGTCGCTGTCCGATGAAACTCACGTATGTTCATTTAGCCGATTTTGAGATTTTTCGACAGATTGAATGTCCAGGTTCATTTCCATATACAGTATGCGTCACATACCTAAATAGCCAATGAAAACTTGTGAAATCATGTCATCTGATTTTCACGTACCCGTTTGGTGTCAAAGCTGTCAATCACGCCGCATATCTTCCGCCTGTGAAGCATCTCGCCGGTCTCGTAAAGTTTCATCGAACCTCAGCACTGGATATAGCCGAATAAACATGACAATGACTTTCCTTCGAGGTAAACGTTTTCCCCGGACGCCAGACTAACATCTAGGAGTTACTTTATTACGGTAGGACTGTGCAAACAAAGTATCTGTCTAGCATTGGTGATATTTACGCTGGGGATTTCCCCACCACTTTTTGAAAGCATTTGGTTAAAATGTTCTGAAAAATCAAGCGATGCTTAAGACTGGTTTTGTGGTCTAGTGTCACATATGTTGCGTTGTATGCTTATGGTGTGTTTTCTTGTACATATGTAATGAAATTCATTGTAATCATTGACTAAATGCGCTGCTGTTTTCTACGGTATGGTGCTTTGGCATTGTTCGGTTGAGCTGGTGTTGCAGGGACTGTTACATGTGTGATGTGTGCATTCGACATTGTTGAGGGTTTATAAATTTGCTAAGAGTATTTTCTTGTTGTTGACTGGCCTACGCTATGCCCATTTTTGATGCGCGTTATTCAATATTTTTCCCGTCCTGCAGTAATGTTTTTATAAGATCTTTTGTCCCCATCACTTTTCAACACAAACTGACGCCCCTGTTGTGTAGCATTACCATGTCAGTGTATTGATTCATTGTCCCTTAATGGTTTGCAAGAGACATTTAATACACTTATAATTAATATTAAATAAAGTAAGCGTATTTAACCAAGACGTATGCTATTTAATAAACTGAGCGTATTCATCTGTCAATACGAAACGCGACTTTGGCCATTCTAATTAATGATTGGAAGAACGCGTATCGATCAAAGTTACTGTAAAATATGCACGCATGTCCATTTAAACTCAATTTTGGTCAAATGTGGATTATATCATGACACTGGCAAGAATATGGTTACATGTAAATATGCCGTACCAAGTATGACAACGCTACATTCAACTGCTTTTGATATACGGTGTTTTTTTCACTTTCTGAAAAGTTACCATTTTGGACATACGTGAGTTTCATCAGGCAGCGACGATATACATAATAATTACACACAGCACAGACATATATAATTATGCAAAAATACACTTTTATTTTGTATGCGATTAATCGCGATTAATCTTTGCCCAGCACTAATTTAAAGTATTTACCCCTCCACATATTCCAACCCAAGGAAATATATTCAATTTACATGGAATGATTTGCAGCATCCAGGTTACTGTGTGTTATTAGTTTTAAATGGTAGTTATCTAAATGCCGGGTTTTTTGAATGCCGCGACTAGCCAATTAGAATCAAGCATTTTAGAGAGCCGTGTAATATGTAAGGAATAATTGACGACGGGCCATTGAATTATAAGAAAATAATGCACACCAAGGTGGTAATGCGGCACGACGCGAAGCGGAGTGCCGTTACACCGCAGGTGTGCATTATTTTCAAATAATTCAAAGGACCGGAGTCAATTATTCCTCTTATACCACGGTTACCACAAACATTGCTCTGGTGCCTATTTTTAAGACATTTGAAAAGTTAGGTGTGCGGTTTACAGAAAAATAATCAACACCCATAGAACATTTCTCAGCCAATCAGAATGCAGCATTCGACAGACCCGTGGTATAAATATATATAATAAATAAATAAATATATAATTTTTTTTTCTGAAATATATTTTAGAATTTGTTTATATTTTTTAACAAACACATGTTTTGAAATACATTTTAAAACATTTAAAGTATTTATCTCCTATATATTTCAATCCAAGGAAATACATTCAATTTACACGGAAGAAAAACTTTGTTTATGTTTCAAACAGTGGTGGCTGGTGACTTCTCTTCCAAAGGGGTGTGATTTCAAGATATGTATTTGATGTGTCATGTGAATGTGCATCATCTGTCATGTCAAAAAATACGTGCCTGCTGCACACACGAAATAATCGCAAGACACTAACTTAACACTAAACTCAAATGCGAGCGTCTCTTTTATCATAAACCCCTTCTGCAGCAAGCATGTATTTTGACATAATGCACGTGCACATAAGTTCACTTGATGCGCAGAATGCATATTTTGACATGACGAGCCACACACATGACCAGCTAAATACATGTTGTGACGAGCTTCACATTTTTTCATTTATTTCAAACATATTTTTGGTCAGATAAATTTATTTTATGGGAATAAATACCATGAGTTGCTTAAAGCAATTATGTTTTGTAGAAATTAAATGAGATGTCTGCATGATAAGAGTGTACATGTTTGAAAACAATGATGATTTGCTGCATCATAAGATGAGTACAAAGAAGTTTTAAGGTTCACAGCAAAATCAGCAGTGTTAAATGGTGGTCCCCATATATACACCAGCAGTGTTGATTTAACTGGTGAGACAAAGGTTAACCCCCCCACACATAGATGATAAAATGAACAGCTTACTGTAAATACACTTTAAAATCACTTGGGATGAAAGCGTCCAAGTGCTATGCAAATAATAGGTTCTTCAAATTAGGGAGTTGGTTTCTGGTTTGTTTGCATGTTTTTATTTTTTTTAAGAACCAGAAAAGAAGGAGATCTTTGTTGTTCTCCATTGAAACGAGACTGCTGAACCTATTTTGGTTAGAAATGAAACCTTTATATTTACAATAGAAGGTCTCCATAAGCAACATATTTATGTGCTTAAACAGCAAAAATAAATTCAAATATTGCTCTAATATAAGTAATCTTTAGAAATAGGTTATATTTCAGCTTTTGACCCCCATCGCCTATAAAGTTTTTTCTCCTTTTTTATAGAAATATAGGATATTGTCTACACCAGGGGTCTCCAACCTATTTGTGAGCAAGGGCTATCACAATACAGAGCAACTTTTTTTGATATAGTCTACTCAAAGCTTTTTTGTTTTACTTGTTGATTTTATTTAACTTGTTGATATGTTTTATCATTGTTTAAATGTTTACAAACATAAAAGAAACTAAGCTAATATAAAAAATATGTAATAAATAAATAATAAAATTAAGGCTGTTAATAGAATGCCTGCGGGCACCATGTTGGAGACCACAGGTCTACAATGTACAAAGTGATGATCTACAGTTGTCAAGTATTTCAACCTGTCCTCAAAAGTAAACAATTTACTTTCGTTTATGTAGCATATTTACATATTTAGATGGGTTCAGCCATATGCTAGCTAATAAACGTTATACAAGTAAACGTACTAATAAAATAAATACATTAAATGCACTGCATTGATTAAAAGCTTTTATCGAATACACAACATTGTAAATTGTTAACGTTAGGGTATTATTTTATGCACAAGGGTGAACAAAACTCAATGTATTATGCTACCAGTAAGTTCCACTAACACATTTAAGTTGAATAAAAACAAGCACCAAAGTGACTTCATGAACACTACTAATCAAATGTTTCGACTTATGTTACTTATAATATTAAATACACTGAAAGCTTAATTTATTTTGTTCAAATGATTTTAAAGGCATAAACTGTGCCAAAGTGTGCATGTATTGTGTATTTATAAATACTATACCCTCAAGCATTAGGGATGCTCCTCAGATATTGTGCGTGTATGTGTGTGTGTGTCACCTACTGTATGCTAGTCCTTGGGTTTTTCTCTTGGTGTGTTTGGGGGTCTCTCCTGTGTTGTTTATCGTGTGCGCGCGTGTGGGTTTGTGTCTCACCTGAGTCGTTCTGCTGCTGTGTTTTGGAGAGTCTCTCCGTCAGTTTCCTCGCCAGATTTTTAACGCTGTGCGCCGCGCTGGATCTCCGCTCCAAGCTCTCCTCTGCCACCCGGATATTCCCGATATACCACATCAACCAGAAGCCCAGACTGGCGAACAGGATCAGCGCGCCGCTGTGGATGAGAAAATCCCCGTAAAACACACCGCGCTTGCGCGCGTCGCCGAAGATGCCGAACAAAAGCAGGATCAGACCCGTGATGTCGAAAACTATCGCCATGATGAATAACGGCAAGCAGCCGCCGATGTACGGGAGCTGATTCATCACCGGAGGACAGGGATGCTGCAGCTGGCACGCGAATAGCGGAGACACTGCGATGCGCGCACAGGTGAGGCTCACCTGGGCGAAACCGCCCGCGGTGACGTCACCACCCTCAACACTGGGGCTGTGTCCTCAATTGAAAACCTGCTTACTACACAGTAGCTATACACACAGCGTTAAAAAACAGCGTTAAAAAAAAACAGTAGTTGTGGAAAAGTCCTTATGTGACCTCTTAGCATTTTACATTTAGTGCTCACGTGTTATTGAAATTAATGATTATTTTTATTTTATTCTGATTTATGCGTCATTCATCATCTATCCCCACTTCAACAAAGTGCTGTAGTATACTTTGTGGTTAATATAGTAAACTGTAGTAAAAAAATAGATAGTGTATTATTTATAATAAAGTATACTACATTATTTTCTACAGTTTTTCAAATCACTATAGTGTAAAATCACCCAAAGTGTAGTTATTACACAATAAATTATACAGTATACTAGACTTTACTATAGTAAATGCTAAAGTCTACAGTTTATCTAATCACTATAGTTAATACTACACAACACTTTAATATACATTAACAAAGTGTAGTTATTACATAATATACTATACATTATACTACACTTTACTGCAGTTTACTATAGTAAATACTAAAAAGTATACTACAGTATTGACTAGTTTATCAAATCACTGTAGTTATTACTACACAAGACTATACATTAACAAAATTTGTTATTACTATAATATACTACACTATACTACAATTTACTGCAGTTTACTATAGTAAATACCAAAAAGTATACTACAGTGTTTACTACAGTTGATCAAATGACTATTGTTAACACTACACAACACAACACTATAGTACACCTTAACAAAACTTTGTTATTACTATAATATACTACAGTATGCTACAATTTACTGCAGTTTACTATAGTAAATACTAAAAATTATACTACAGTTTTTATTACAGTTGATCAAATCACTATAGTTAATACTACACAACACTATGGTACACCTTAACAAAACTTTGTTATTACTATAATATACTACAGTATACTACAATTTACTATAGTAAATACTAAAAAGTATACTACAGTATTTACTACAGTTTGTCAAATCACAATAGTTAATACTACACAATACTATAATATAAATTAACAAAGTGTAGTTACATAATATACTATACAGTATACTACAATTTACTGCAGTGTACTATAGTAAATGCTAAAGCATACTACAGTGTTTACAACAGTTTATCAAATCACAATAATTAATACTACACAACACTAGAAATATAAATTAACAAGTGTAGTTATTACATAATATACTATACAGTATACTATACTTTACTGCAGTTTACTATAGTAAATACTAAAAAGTATACTACAGTGTTTACTACAGTTTATCAAATCACTATAGTTAATACTACACAACACAACACTATAGTACACCTTAACAAAACGTTGTTATTACTATAATATACTACAGTATACTACAATTTATCGCAGTTTACTTTAGTAAATACTAAAAAGTATACTACAGTGTTTACTACAGTTGATCAAATCACTTTAGTTAATACTACACAACATACTGTAACACTATAGTACACCTTAACAAAACTTTGTTATTACTATAATATACTACAGTATACTACAATTTACTGCAGTTTACTATAGTAAATACTAAAAAGTATACTACAATGTTTACTACAGTTTGTCAAATCACAATAGTTAATACTACACAACACTATAATATAAATTAACAAAGTGTAGTTATTACACAATATACTATACAGTATACTACACTTTACTATAGTGTACTATAGTAAATGCTAAAGCATACTACAGTGTTTACAATAGTTTATCAAATCACAATAGTTAATACTACACAACACTACATTAACAAGTGTAGTTATTACATAATATACTATACATTATACTTTACTGCAGTTTAATATAGTAAATACTAAAAAGTATACTACAGTGTTTACTACAGTTGATCAAATCACTATAGTTAATACTACACAACACAACACTAGGGTACACCTTAACAAAACTTTGTTATTACTATAATACACTACAGTATACTACAATTTACTAAAGTAAATACTAAAAAGTATACTACAGTATTTACTACAGTTTGTCAAATCACAATAGTTAATACTACACAATACTATAATATAAATTAACAAATTGTAGTTATTACATAATATACTATACATTATACTACACTTTAGTGTACTAGTAAATACTAAAGTGTACTATATTATTTACTACAGTTTATCAAATCACTATAGTTAATACTACAAAATAGTACACATTATCAATATTACATAATATATACAGAGTATACTACAATTTACTGCAGTTTACTATAGTAAATACTAAAGGATACTACAGTGTTTACTACAGTTTATCAAATCACTATAGTTAATAGTACACAACACTATAATATAAATTAACAAAGTGTAGTTTTTTACATAATATATATTATTATGATATATACTATATATTATATACTATACAGTATAGTAACACAGTATATACTACAGCAGTGTACTATAGTAAATACTAAAGTATACTACATGATTTACTTCAGTTTATTAAATTACAATAGTTAATATAGACAACACTATAGTACAGATGAACAAAGTGCAATTATTACATAATATACTATACAGTATACACTACAATTTACTGCAGTTTACTATAGTAAATGCTAAAGTATACTACAATATTTACTGCAGTGTTGTGTAGTATTAATTACTAAGCTGTACACAACACTGTAGTAACCTACACATTAACAAAGCATTGTTATTACTATAATATACCACACAGTATAGTACCACAGTATATACTGCAGTGTACTATAGTAAATACTAAAGTATACTAGAGTATTTTTAATAGAACATGATTATATGAGACTCCCCTAAGACATTTTTACAAAAAATAGAGCAAACTTTTTTTTAAATCTTATTTCAAATTTGTGCACAGGTGCACTGATGATGTAACACCTGAATATAAAAAAGTTTCAGAATGCATTACTCAATATTTTCTGTATACTGGCGTTCACATAGTTTCATTGGTACAGCATTGGCAACACAAAGGTCATGTGTTCAAATACCAGGAAACACATACTGAGAAGGGAAATAATCTGATTAAACACACTCCTAGTCACTTTGAATAAACGTGTACATATTTCTCTCTAGTAGTAAATATATCCACTAGATATGAATCTTTCTGTCGGATGCTGTTTGTTCACACTGTAAAAACTCTCCATTTCTATTTCAGTGTCATATTTTACATCCTGGTCATTTGCCTGTCAAATCTGAGCTCAGGTCATTCAAAACAGACTGGCTCATACACAGATCTGTGTACAAGAGCTTCAGGTGTCCACAGGGGAAACTTAAACATTAAGATGAAAATAAGAAATTTCAGTATAGTTTAGGATTCTAATTAGTAATATAAAATATATTTTAAATCTTTTAAAAAATATCCAGACTATAAAAAAACAGCCCTTTACTTAAGTTACACACACTAACAAATGCTGAGTTGCGTGAAAAGGGACAAACCCAACTATTTGGTTAAATTAACCCAGTAAATGTTGAACCCAACAATGGGTTAAAACAACATAGCAAAAGGGATAATTCACAAAAAAATGAACTTTTAATGATTTTACTAACCAAACAGATCTAAGGCACCATTAACTTCCATAGTATTGTTTTCTCTCACTATGGAAGTCAATGGTGCCCCAGATCTGCTTGGTTACAAACATTCTTCAAAATATCTTTCTTTGTATTCCGCAAAACAAAACAAAAAAAGTTTGAAACAATGTGAGAATGATTAAATGATTAAACATTAAAAAAAATTTTGGTTAACTATCCCTTTAAATTACAATCCAACAGGCAGGGTTCATCCCTTTTGAACCAACGCTAGTTTGAAAATAACTAATGCTGGTCAAAGATTAATCGCGATTAATCGTATACAAATAAAAGTGATTTTTAGCATAATATACAAGTGTGTGCTGTGTGTAATTATATATATATATATTTTTATTTATTTATTTTATTTATTTATATAAATGTATGTGAGTGTGTTTAAAAATAAATTAATTACACATAGCACACACACATATTATGCAAAAATTAACTTCTATTTTGTATACGATTAATCGCGATTAATCTTTGCCCAGCACTTAAAATAAACCAAAATTTTTTAGAGTGCAGTGGCTTTACTTAATACTTTTTCGAATAAAATTGGTCAACAGTTTTATATATTTTGACGTTTAATAAAACAGCCACCAAATTCATCACAGATATGCAGTAAATAAGAATTCCAGTCAATATCAAACACATTTTTATATCTAGGACCTCATGTGCAGACTCGTTCAAAATTGAAAGCATGCAGGCCACTGTAGCTGAGTCAGATTAACTTTGTTTACACTGTTTGTGTGTTCAGCATTGGGAAAATTCAGTGTTTATTTCCTACAGCAGGTCAAAGTTTGGCTCAGTTAAGCCCCTGCTGGTAAATGTTGTTACTACACCATCATTTGTCCCAAAGGCCTGCTACTCAAATGACAGCCTTTCAACCACAGCCATGTACTTTGACAAAAGTTTTGCCAAGCAAGTGCAAGTGATGGTGCCATCATTTCTACCAAAAACCATCAAAACTCCGAACTGAGCATCAACAAGATAAGGGCCTGTCAAGCAACTGCATTTAAAAATATAACCACTGACACTATCTTCACAAGTTATAGACCTAATAATGTGTTAAATGACCAATAACATCTGACCAAAATACATCATTTTCAAGTCACTCTGTATTCTTTGGCATCTTTATTCAGCTATCAGTCATGTGCTCTGTCGTGAAAGACAGTGATTGGCTCTTGCAGTTAAAATGCATGTGAAGCACCAGTTTGTAAGCACTAAATTTGGCTCTGTCATCCAGCAGTCTCATGGGTTTAACTGAGGCTTGTAATAATTGCAAAGCCGTTTCGTCGCACTCTGGTTCCTCATTTCTCGCGTAATAGGCACCAAAACCACGCCCACTACCAAAACCATCAGACCGATGGACAGCAGGGCTGGGCCTAGGATGTTAGTGGTCATTACTGAAATCCCAGTGAAGTAAAGTCCACTTAACACCATCCCACAGATGAGTACACTGCCTCCGGAGGTCATGAGGAGAACTGCGTGCCAGTAGAACTCACAGTTACCTGGAGGAGGCTGAGTGGTCCAGATGGTCTTGCTGTGGGCCACACTGAACACCGTGTTTTCGGACTTAGGCGTGAGCTGCTCGCGAGACGAGCTGGAACTGGTTTTGAGGGATGTGGGTTCTGGGATGGATGACATGACGGATGTCACATGAAGGTCCGTGACGTTTGATCTCTGGAAGATGTTGCTGTGACGCCTGGTCTGCTGTGATGGATTCTGGAAAAAAATGAGAGATATTAAACATTTCTTGATGAGTTCAGGTGCTTAATTGTCCAACCAGATAATAACAATAATATAATTCACAATTTTTTTTAAACCATAATATCAAAGCTCAATTGGTTATGCATTGCATTAGTAATGCAAAGGTCATGAGTTCAATTCTAATGAACACACATACTGATAAAAAATTCTGAATAAAAGTACTGAGTTGCTTTGGATTTAAAATTTTTCCAGGGAATTGAAAAACTATCTTAAATGTTTTTCATGTATTGCTATATAGTTGTTGTTTGGGCATTCAGCACGTCTCTGCTTAATAAGTCATGATATCTGAGGTTGGCCTAGCTATTATTCAATGTCTTACCACAAATCAATGAGTTACACGCTGAAGTTTACATTAATGCCATGCATTAGTTTGTTTAGATCACAACAGTAACCAGCAACAGTAACCGTTATGCTTGACTTAATATTATTTTACAAAGAAGATTTACAAACCGAGAATAATTCATATAATCTAAGTTGTATCTGTAATGGAAGCAGAATTACAGGGTGATGAAGTGAATGTCATAAAGCGCAGCAGACGACAGACAGGTGAAATAAAATCTGAGATTGTTTGTCATCACTTGTACTGCTGTAGTGGCATAAACAAGATAAATAGTAGCAATAAAATAAATGTTGTTGAGTTTCCCATACAGAACCACACCCTAGAATGAGCAGCGATACAAAACAACCAACAGCCTGTAAGTGAGAACTACACCATAGTAAAATACTGTAAACAGACAACTGTTGAGTTAACAGACAAAATCAGTTTTTATTTGCATAATACAGACATCTGGAAAGAAATCAAAGCTATGTCCATATATCAATTTTGCTCAAAAATGTATACATATAAACATCAGACGACTTTTATCATAAACATATATGCTTATGGATCTAACAGTCAGTGTATAATTAAAAGTCTTACCTAAATGATTCTGATACGCAGTGTGTCCAATCTGTGTCAGATAAGCATCAGATCCTCCTGCCAACTCCTCTTCTGCTGGATGATTCAAGACTGAAGAGGTGTGTGTGCGTGTGTCTGTGTGTGAGTAGACAACTGCATTAGACGCTAAGTGGAAATCTGACAGCATCCCCCTGACACACACACACACACACACACACACACACACACACACAGTCCATCCTTCTGATCCATTCAGTCAATTTGTAGATAGATAGATAGATAGATAGATAGATAGATAGATAGATAGATAGATAGATAGATAGATAGATAGATAGATAGATAGATAGATAGATAGATAGATAGTCAGACCAATATATAGACAGACAGACAGATCGACCGTCAGACCAATATATAGACAGACAGACAGATCGACAGTTGAACTGATATATAGACAGAACGACAGTCGGACCGATATATCGAAAGACAGACAGATCGATAGTCAGACCGATATATAGACAGTCGGATCAATATAGACAGATTGACATTTAGACTGATATATAGACAGACAGACAGATCAACAGTCGGAACGATATATATATAGATGGATCCACAGTCTGACTGACAGATCGACAGTCAGACCGATATATAGACAGACAGACAGATCAACAGTCGAACCGATATATAGACAGACAGACAGACAGTCAGACCGATATATAGACAGACAGACAGATCGACAGTCAGACCGATATATAGACAGAAAGACAGACAGTCAGACCGATATATAGACAGACAGACAGATCGACAGCTGGACCAATATAGACAGACAGATCGACAGCTGGACCAATATAGACAGATCGACAGTCAGACCGATATATAGACAGACAGACAGATCGACAGTCGGACCAATATATAGACAGACAGACAGATCGACAGTTGGACTGATATATAGACAGAACGTCAGTCGGACAGATATATCAAAAGACAGACAGATCGATAGTCAGACCAATATAGACAGATAGACACTCGGATCAATATAGACAGATTGACATTTAGACTGATATATAGACAGACAGACAGATCAACAGTCGGACCTATATATAGATGGATCCACAGTCGGACTGACAGATCGACAGTCGGACTGATATATAGACAGACAGACAGATCGACAGTCGGACCGATATATAGACTGACTGACAGATCGACAGTCAGACCGATAATTAGACAGACAGACATACAGATCGACAGTCGGACCGATATATAGACAGATCGACAGTCAGACCGATATATAGACAGACAGACAGTCAGACCGATATATAGATAGACAGACAGATTGACAGTCGAACCGATATATAGACAGACAGACAGTCAGACCGATATATAGACAGACAGACAGATCGACAGTCGGACCGATATATAGACAGACAGATCGACGGTCGACCGATATATAGACAGACAGACAGACAGATCAATAGTCAGACCGATATATAGACAGACATACAGACAGATCAATAGTCAGACCGATATATACACAGACAGATTGACAGTCGGACCGATATATAGACAGAAGGATCAACAGTCGGACTTATATATAGACAGACAGATCAACAGTCGGACTGATATAAAGACAGACAGACAGATCAACAGTTGGACCGATATATAGACAGACAGACATACAGATCGACAGTCGGACCGATATATAGACAGATAGACAGATCGATAGTTGGACTGATATATAGACAGACATACAGTCAGTCAGACCAATATATAGACAGACAGACAGTCAGACTGATATATAGACAGACAGACATACAGATCGACAGTCGGACCGATATATAGACAGACAGACAGATCGATAGTTGGACCGATATATAGACAGACATACAGTCAGTCAGACCAATATATAGACAGACAGACAGTCAGACTGATATATAGACAGACAGACATACAGATCGACAGTCGGACCGATATATAGACAGACAGACAGATCGATAGTTGGACTGATATATAGACAGACAGACAGATCGATAGTTGGACCGATATATAGACAGACATACAGTCAGTCAGACCAATATATAGACAGACAGACAGTCAGACTGATATATAGACAGATCGACAGTCAGACCGATATATAGACAGACAGACATACAGATCGACAGTCGGACCGATATATAGACAGACAGACAGATCGATAGTTGGACTGATATATAGACAGACAGACAGATCGATAGTTGGACCGATATATAGACAGACATACAGTCAGTCAGACCAATATATAGACAGACAGACAGTCAGACTGATATATAGACAGACAGACATACATATCGACAGTCGGACCGATATATAGACAGACAGATCGATAGTCTGACTGATATATAGACAGACAGACAGATCGATAGTTGGACCAATATATAGACAGACAGACAGTCAGACCGATATATAGATAGACAGACAGATTGACAGTCGAACCGATATATAGACAGACAGACAGACAGTCAGACCGATATATAGACAGACAGACAGATCGACAGTCGGACCGATATATAGACAGACAGATCGACGGTCGACCGATATATAGACAGACAGACAGACAGATCAATAGTCAGACCGATATATAGACAGACATACAGACAGATCAATAGTCAGACCGATATATACACAGACAGATTGACAGTCGGACCGATATATAGACAGAAGGATCAACAGTCGGACTGATATATAGACAGACAGATCAACAGTCGGACTGATATAAAGACAGACAGACAGATCAACAGTTGGACCGATATATAGACAGACAGACAGTGAGACCGATACATCGACAGATCGACAGTTGGACCGATATATCGACAGACACACAGACAGATCAACAGTCGGATATATAGACAGACAGACAGACAGATTGACAGTCGAACCGATATATAGACAGACAGACAGTCAGACCGATATATAGACAGACAGACAGATCGACAGTCGGACCGATATATAGACAGAAAACAGACAGTCAGACTAATATATAGACAGACAGACAGATCGACAGCTGGACCGATATAGACAGATTGACAGTCAGACCGATATATAGACAAACAGATCGACGGTCGACCGATATATAGACAGACAGACAGACAGACAGACAGATCAATAGTCAGACCGATATATAGACAGATAGACAGATCAATAGTCAGACCGAAATATACACAGACAGATCGACAGTCAACCCGATATATAGACAGACGGATCAACAGTCGGACCGATATATATAACAGATCAACAGTCAGACAGATATATAGACAGACAGACAGACAGACAGACAGACAGACAGACAGACAGACAGACAGACAGACAGTCAGACAGACAGACATGCAGACAGACAGGCAGGCAGGCAGACAGACAGACAGACAGACAGACAGACAGACAGACAGACAGACAGACAGAGTTAGTGTAGGAGGGTGGTGTTTAGTTGATCAATGATGTTGTGGTTTTCTATGATGATGCTACAGCACAGATCTGACCCTGTTGTTTGATCACTGGACTTTTATAGTATCTCACCTTCATTTGTCAGGAAGTCATAAATCATGATGTGATAAAGACAGAAATTTCCCATCAGTCCATACAGAGCAAGTGTTGGAGGAGAGCCTGCTTCAGAATGTGAACGTGAAGATAAAATCATGTTGTTTTCAGTTTCAGGAATTATTCACTTTCAAGACTGATTATAAACGGTCATTCGAATGATTTCACCCTCCTGATTGAAATCTAGTCATCTATTACTGGGTTTCAGTGTCGATTTAAATTGCATGAGGAAAAGAGAGACTTACTGAGATTCACTGTCAGCGACTGCTTGTAAACAGACATTTTTCTTCTAAAGCACTAAAAGTAAATTTCTGGTGTATCTCCTGAGCATTCAGTGAAACCTGAAGTAGAGTCTTTAAAACAAACAACATAGAAAGTCCAGCATTTATAACATCAAACACTAGAGGGCAGCAGAGCATCAATCTTCACATTATAGCAGTGAGTTTTAGTGTACAAAAGTTTTTTCAAGTATTTGAGGTAAACAAAATTAAACACAAACACCATATTCAGAAGCTTATATATGTGAAATAAAGCAACATCACACTGACAAACACTCACACGCACGGAGTAATAAACAGTGAGTTTATCTCTCAAACAAACAACAGATTGAACCACAGGACCCGAGGCAGACGATGAAATAATGCTCATTATTGAGAGAAGAAATATTCTTCACCTTTAAAGCCGTGTCCCTCAGAGCTCAAGAGCAATAAAGTCAAGTTTGAATTTAAGTTACTCTTGTGAGCTGCTGCATTATAAAACTCTGACATCTTATAAAACTCAAATGCGTTTGTCACTACTGAACAGTTTCTTTTGAAATTACTCAATATGTCAGTGGTCTCAGTCATTTCCACATATAGATGGAGTCAGAAACAATCACTTACAATGAGTAATGAGGTGATTTAAAGGCACAGGTAAGTTTAGTCAGTCAAGATATCAATAATCTTCTGACTCTATGGTGTTTATACATTGATCTGTTTGTTTGACCTGTCAACTTCTGACTCAATCAATAGATTAAGAGCTCTATAGTGACACACATGAGAAATATTGTTAAATAATTTCATCTGAAACTTTAGAGGAGGTACAAGCTTGGACGTTTTGAGAAGCAGGTTTTCAACAAACATCAGATTCAATCTCAACGCTGTGAAGTAAGAAATTGAAGAGAACTTATTTGTGATTTGCTTTCATTCATCTAAACATTCATGAACTTAAACGAGATCTTTAAGCTAAACAGCATTTGTTAATGCCGATGACACCACACATCTGTAGTCCGGTGATTCTCACGAAACCATTGAAACACCACGGCACTAATGATTGTAGCTTTAAAATGTGTAATATAGTAACATTAAAAAGCATCAGAATTAACACAATACTGTGTTCTACCTTGCACAATGTGTGATTTCAACATAAGAATTTATAATTGTAAATTTTATCTCATTTTCTGCTGAAATTCTCATTACCGCAATGTGTCCGGCTGTGTTTGAACATGCGTTATGTTGTAATTTAATCAAATGAACAAAAAAATATTAAGAAAAAAAATAAATGGATGTTTTGCTAGACTACTTTAGATGACAGAAAAAATATTTACTGAATATTCATGTATAATAATAATGAAGAAAAATTAGGAAAATTATTTGTCCATGCCTGATGTTCTCATCCTCCGCAACACTTTTTGAGAACAGTTTAAGCACACATACAGAATTTTAATAAAGTTTGATTTTGAGTGACCAAGCACATGGACCAGTTACTTCAAGATGGCTACCAGGTAAGATCATTTTTTTACAGTTGATTTGAAATATTGTCTTGTCAGAATGCTTACACGACATTTTGATTATCATTACCGCAACAGATGCTTATTAAATGTTAATTTAATTAATAGAAGCATAATACTTTGATTTTAAATGCATGTGCAGAATCTCCAAATTATGTTCTTTCAGGTTTGTCATGTCATTTTGAAAAATATGTCAGTGTTGATGTTTTCTGACTGTTGCGGTAATGAGATTTTTTAGGACTAATTTTTTAAATGATGTTACAAAAAGTGTTAAATGATAAGTACAAGTTTTTAAATTAATGTTCCCATTTACTCCAGACTTTGTTTTTCAATGTCTGGTGGGAAAAAAAAGTAAATTTAAGCAATTTTTACATTTTCATGCTTGACATGTTTAAAACCAAGTTTTCGTGAGAATCACCCAGTCACACCAGCTATAAATTTATTTCTGAAGACAGTCAAACACGACAATTCATTTCAAACATCAGGTACAGGCACACAAACTCCAATAAATCCTCCTAAAATCTTTATTTCATGTTCTTCTGTAAGAGAAAAAACCCTGCAGACACACCGAGAACTCAATAAATCCACGGATCAGATGGATCAGACCCTGTACACCAGCAGCTCAGATCGGATGTTGATCAAACGCCACATGGGCTGCTAAAAACATCAGCCGGAAAACATGAGGAAAAATCAACTTTGAAGTTAAACAAGCTTGAACTTCACTTAAAAAATGAGCTAAAGACAAATATATTTAAACATGATTAATGTGTATGTAAATGTAATACAAATAAAACAGACTCTCTTTCAACAGCAGCAAAAAGAGACTTTGACTTAGTTAATGCCTAATAAAGCAACTAAGTATATGTTTAGTTTAGGTCATTACAGTGTTTAAAGGTGCAGTGTGTAAACATTAGCGGCATCTAGTGGTGATGTTGCGAATTGCAACCAATGCCTCAGTCCACTGCTCACCTCTCGCTTTTAAAACACATAGAGAAGCTACGGTAGCTGCCACCGGACAAACTTGTCATCGTCAGAGACAACTTAGTAAAAAAGTTTGTCCGTTAAGGGCTTCTGTAGAAACATGGTGGAACAAAATGGCGACTTCCATGTAAGGGGACCCTCTGTGTATGTAGATAAAAACGTCTCATTTTAAGGTAATAAACACATAACAGTTCATTATGAAAGGTCTTTATACACCCCTGATAATATAGTTTTGTATATTATTTTGCATTTCTGTCAAAAGATCTGTCTAAAAATTAAACACTGCACCTTTAAAACTTATGAAGTTGACTTTAAATATTTGAACAGACTGTAAAATGTGTCTTTGGCATAAGTTATATCAAGTCTTTTATCTTTTCCTCCCTGTTATGAGAGAATAAAGATGAGGCAGATTAGCACACAGATGTCTGAGGATTTGCTACAAAATCAACATTTAATTTAGTAAAGAGCACAAAGGTTTGAGATCACACATCTGAGCATCTGCATCTTTTGTGTTATAACAGATGTAGAAGAACCCGGTGAGATGTTTGACATCAATCATCTGCCATAGAGACCTTGTAGACCTGGACTATCATCTGTATCTGAATACAAATTCAGCTCCGTGTATCCGTGTATGAACAGTGTGTGAGTAAAAGTGAAATCCCTCAACTCATAACTTTTTTTTAGTTTAAAAACTCAAATCTCTCAAATCTACCAGCTGTAATCTCATTGTAGTATTTGCATATCTCATTGTGATGCTCGTTTTCTTCTTTTTGTGTTGTGCATATTACTAAAATATCTCCCTCTATTTGAGCTTTACAAAATTGTTATTACATTTTAACTAAATAGTCTGAACAACCCCTGAAGGCAAAGTTTTACATTGAGTCTCAAATACACTTTTTTGACATTGCCTCGAGTTGCTCTTCTTAACTACAGGAAATGTTTTGCAATTCATCTTATTTTATTAATATTTTTTGTTTTTCTTTGTATGTACATTTATGTATATATATATTTTTACATGGATGCATGTAAGAACACAATACATAAGGTCCAATAAGAATAGGCCAACATGTAGATGCAATGCATTGTTCAATATGCATGTATGCAGGTGCATATATTTCCAATATAGCCATGAATATAATTTGTATTCGTAATGCCATGTATCAAATCATATGAATATTATTTAGTATTATGTTTTAGTATAAAGCCTTTACTGTAAAAAATTATGCAGCATTTTTGTCAATCAACATTTATTTTTGTGTTACTTTAACTTAAAAAAATAAGTTTTAATAAGTTATGTCAACGTTTACAAGCCAAAACTTAAAATACTAGGTTAAATTGACTTGCAAAACCAAGTTGTTTTAACTTCATGCTGCATTTTTTACAGTGTTGGCTTTGAATCGATGATGCTTATGTTGAATTAATCGTCTGCATTTATATGAAATTGCCACCACATAGCACTCTAAGGAAAAAGGTACAAAACTGTACATTTTCTGTCGCTGATACCGTAATGCTCATTTTGTACCTTCTGGGAATACAAAACATAATATAATGTTGTACCTTTTTGGGTACCCCTAACCTTTTAAATGGTACAAAATTGATCCTTAAAGGAATGTGCCAAAAAAAGTATTTTAAACCACAACTTCTCATCTTGCACTAGCGTGACCTTACATATTACGTAATCATGTTTAAAGGTCACACATGACTTATGCAAAACTACTACTTCAGTGTTTACAAGTATGGAAAAAGAGGAGCGTTCTGATGTTGTTGTATGTGGATAGATATTAATTCATGTCTTTGTGTCAGTTTATTGTTTAAAATGGTCTGCAAGTGCATTTGTAACATGTGTGTAACGTGTTACCTTTCAAAGTGATTACGTAATATGTAAGGTCACGCTGCGCATCACACGGCCATTCCGAACGAGAAGTTGTTTTTTTTGCTAAAAGTTTAATGGTTTGGCAAGATTAGACCCTTATGTCATGGGTTGGGATCGTTTAGAGCCCTTTGAAGTTGCATTGAAACTGTAAACTGTTGAGGTCCCATAAAGTCTACTATATGAAGAAAAATCCTTAATTTCTTCTCGACTGAAAAAACATTTTGGATGACATGGGGGTGAGTAAATAATCCGATTTTTTAAATGAAAGTGGAGTATTTAAAAGTACAAAATATGTAGGTAATTTGGGAACATTATTGTACACCAAAATGTACACCATTTCAATGTTTTGTATATTTATAAAGGTACAAAAATGATCCATTGAAGTGACATAAAAGGTACAATTTTTGTAATTATATTTTGACAGTAAAATAGGTTTATTTTCCTGTGAGATCAGCTTGGTATGTCACTGTAAAACATAACAGTTGACTTAACTCAAACCATTTAAGGAAACCGGTTGCCTTAAACCATTTAAGTTTTAAAACACATACATTTGAGTATTGTGAACTTGAGTCATGTGCAATTATACACTTATATTTAAAGGATGATTCCATTTTCTTAAAAGAAAAATCCAGATAATTTACTCAACACCATGTCATCCAAAATGTTGATGTCGTTCTTTGTTCAGTCGAGAAGAAATTATGTTTTTTGAGGAAAACATTGCAGGATTTTTATCATTTTAATGGACTTTAATAGATACCAACAATTAACACTTAACTCAACACATAACAGTTTTTTTCAACGGAGTTTCAAAGGACTATAAACAATCCCAAACGAGGCATAAGGGTCTTATCTAGCGAAACGATTGTCATTTTTGACAAGAAAAAAAAAAAATGCTCTTTTAAACCACAACTTTTCGTCTAGGTCCGGTGCAGCGCGACCTAACGTAAATGCGTAGTGACGTAGGGAGGTCACGTGTTACATATATAAAACGCACATTTGCGGACCATTGTTAACAACAAACTGACACAAAGACATTAATTAGTATCAGTTGACATACAACAACGTAGGAACGGTCCTCTTTAAACACACTTGTAAACACTGGGACAGAGTTTCGCGTTCGTCTTCTGTGACCTCTTGACGTCATGACTTATTGCGTGGGGTCACGCTGGCGCATCACGACCACATCTAGACGAGAAGTTGTGCTTTAAAAGTGTATATTTTTAATTTTTCTTGTCAAAAATGACAATCGTTTCGCTAGATAAGACACTTATGCCTCGTTTGGGATTGTTTATAGTTCTTTGAAACTCCGTTGAAAAAAACTGTTACGTGTTGAAAGTTAATTGTTGGTGTCTATTAAAGTCCATTAAAATGAGAAAAATCCTGCAATGTTTTCCTCAAAAAACATAATTTCTTCTGGACTGAACAAAGAAAGACATCAACATTTTGGATGACATGGTGGTGAGTAAATTATCTGGATTTTTCTTTTAAGAAAATGGAATCATCCTTTAAATATAAGTGTATAATTGCACATGACTCAAGTTCACAATAATTGAATATTCCTTTAAGTAGTGTGAACTTAAATATAAGTGCATAACTGCATATGACTCAATTTGTTTAAGTTCACAGTACTCAAATGTATGTGTTTTACAAGTTAAATGGTTTAATGCAACCGGTTTACTTAAATTGTTTGAGTTGAGTTAACTTTTACTCTTTGTACACTGTAAAAAATACTTTGCTGTCTTAAAATTTTTGGTTAAATCAACTCAGATTTACAAGTCATGTCAACAGAGATGAGTTGTCACAACTTATAAAATATAGAGAAAAGTCAACTTCATTTTATTCACCTGTAGTTATAACAACTCCTCTCTAGTCAAGATAAATAATAGTAAGTTGAAATGACTTGTAAATCCGAGTTGATTCAACAAAATTTTTAAGTCAACAAAGTATTTTTTACAGTGTAAAACTCCTGTCTTTGTTTGATGTTTTTTATTGCGATATAAGTTCAGATATGACACAATTTACCTTTAATTGTGATGGTCATCAGATGAAGTTTCAGATCAAGTTTTCTCACCGTGTCTGTGAAGATGAACTTCTATCCAGCCGCTGGATCTGTGATGTTGCTTTATCAGCATAAAAGTTTCTGTTATGGTTTACTGCGGGTGAACAACAAGGATGAGTTATGTGCCCAAAGATCTCAACACTCACTTTCTCCCGGGAAGAGAAAAATATTACAGAGCACATTCACTAAATTTGCCACGGTTAAGGGCTTTTCTTACACTTGACAGTCAAATAAAAGGGTTACATTTAATACGGACATAAAGAATTTATAAAAAAAGACATCAATGTTTACTGAAATGACATTTATTAATGTATGCTTTTATCTATGTCCAATATATATAAAATAATATAAATTTAGCAGGTGTCGTTTACAATGGTTTGTAAATCAAGCTGTAGATATTAAAGTAAAAAAAAACACACCTTAGATCAATCTGGATGGGATTCGTGTGTAACATTACATCTGATGTTCAAAGGTTTTGCATGGCACTGGAAAGCTTTTCTCCTCGTCTGATTTTAGTATAATTATCTTGAAGGCTTTAGCTTTGACTCACTGTTGACAATTTCTCTTGCTCCCGGGCTGCTGCGTGTCAATTATTTATGGCTTTAAAATGAAGAATTCAACACATTTCAACATCTTTTTATGACTTATTGATACAGCACCACAAATATCACATTAGTCTCAACAGGAAGGGAAAAAATGTACCGACTTGCCTGACTCAGACTTTTAAATGTTGTACAGTATGCGTCTCAAGATTCATTTTCAGCACTCAATGTCTTAAACAGAAATGGTTTTGTGAGTGACCTTTACAAGAATGTGTTTGCCAAATATATAAGAATTATACTGGACAAAACCAGAATAAAATACCCTTCGACGTGACTTATTTCACAAGGTGCCACAAAGCAAACGGTATTTTGATACTACAGTACTTTTTTCAATAGTTAGTTTCAGATCAACAGTATGAGGAGAATCAAAGTAACTTTAAAGGTGCAGTGTGTAGTTTTTTAAAAGGATCTCTTGACAGAAATGCAAAATAATATACAAAACTATATTATCAGGGGTGTATGGAGACCTTTCATAATGAACCGTTATGTGTTTATTACCTTAGAACGAGACCTTTTATCTACATACAAAGAGGGTCCCCTTACATGGAAGTCGCCATTTTGTGCCGCCATTTTTCTACAGAAGCCCTTAACGGACAAGTTTTTTTACTAAGTTGTCTCCGACGATGACATGTTTGTCCGGTGGCAGCTACCGTAGTTTGTGTTTCAAAAGCAAGGGGTGAGCAGTGGACTGAGCCGTTGGTTGCAATTCACAACCCCACCACTAGATGCCGCAAAAATTCACACTGCACCTTTAAGACACAAAAGAAAGATATATTGATTAAACAGTCTAATTCCTCTAGAGATGAAATATTTATTTCTATCTGATAAAATATCATAAAAACAAGCACAGAAATCATTGGATGAAAACTTTAGAGGTTTGTTTATGTGGATTTAGGTTTGTTTGCCGTCTCATCGTTGAAATAATTACCCTGAGTCGTGTCATTGTCATTTCTAGAAGCCCGAACGTTTTATCTATTAGAGTTTATTAAACAGCAGCATTTATACAGGATGACGTGTTGAATTATTCATAGTGTTTTAGTCTTCCTCATTTGGAGCTGTATAGAGATGATGAAGATGGACTGCAGAATAAATCTGAATACATTCATCTGTTTGTCCTGATATAAAGTTGAAGAATCTTCTGCTGGATAAAAACACTTCCTGTTCAGAGTCTGAGTTATGTACAGTATAGATCAGTCTGATAGTCTGGAAGACACTAGAAAGAACAGTTCATTATTCCCTCCACAATTTTCTTTCTCTTCCTTCTTTTTTTTCCTACTTCCATTCTTCCTATACATACACTGTAAAAATGATTAGTTGACTTTACATAAAATAACTGAGGAAACCCTTTGAGTAATTTCCATACTGTTATGTATCTTCTGGTATGTAAGGTTGTTTTGATGTACAGTATGTTGTTGCATATGTGTAGCATAGGCGGAGTTTGGTGTTTGTGCCTGAGGGGGCATCTACTGGCAAACAAGGGTACTGCAATACACTGAGAGTGTTTTTAAAAAAAATATGATTTAAATGAATTCAAACTGTTATAATTTAATTATAAATTCTCATATTTTTATTTCATTAATAGCTCAGAAAAAAAATCATAATTGGCTTTGGTTTGGGGGAGGCAGTGCCCCTCCTACCCCCCCCCCCAAACTCCCAATGAATTTTTTAACACAAGATGTTTCTGGAGTCTCTCTGTCCTGCCCCTTTCTTGCCCTTCTTTTGCTCCTACCGCTCTCTTTCTTTTTTCTTTCTTTCTTTCTTTCGTCCATTTGTTTTTCTTTTTTCTTGCTTTCTTTCTTTCCATGTTTCTTCCTTCCTTTCTTTCTCCCTTCCTCTTCTCCTCTTTTCATTCCTCTCTTCTTCTCCTTTCTTCTCCTAGTTCTTTCCTTTCTTTAGTTTTTCCTTATTTCTTTCTTTCTATATTTCCCATTGTTTCTTTCTTGCTGTCATGCTTGCTTTCTTTCTTTTCATGTTTCTTCCTTTCTTTCTTTCTCCCTTCATCTACTTTTCCTACTTTCTTTTTTCTTTTTTATCTTCTCCTACTTCTTTTCTATTTCTTTCTTTCTTTCTTTCTTTCTTTCTTTCTTTCTTTCTTTCTTTCTTTCTTTCGTTCTTCTCATTTCTTTCTTCTCCTCATTTCTTTCTTCTCCTCATTTCTTTCTGTCTTTTCATCACTTTCTTCCTTGTCATTTATTTATTTCTTCTCATGTCTTTCTTTCTTTCTTCTCTTTTTTATTTCTTCTCATTCCTTTCTGTCTTCCTTCTCATTCTTTCTTTCTTCTCATTTCTTTATGTCTTCTCATCGCTTTCTTCCTTGTCATTTAATTCTTCTTTCTCTTTCTTTCTTTCTCTTTATTTATTTATTTACTGTTCTACTTTCTTGCTGTCATTCTTGCTTTCTTTCTTTTCATGTTTTTCTTTTCTTTCTCCCTTCCTCTCCTCCTGCTTTCTTTGTTCTTTTCTATCTTCTCCTACTTCATTTCTATTTCTTTTTTCTTATTTCTTTCTCATTTTCCTTCCCGTTCTTTCTCTTCTGTTCTTTCTTTCTTTCTTTCTTTCTTTCTTTCCTTTTTATTTCTTTCTTTCTTTCTTTCTTTCTTTCTTTCTTTCTCATTGCTTTCTGACTTTCTTATCATTGCTTTCTTCTTCGTCATTTATTTCTTCTTTCTTCTCATTGCTTCCTTCTTTCTCATTTCTTTCTTTCTTGCTGTCATACTTGCTTTCTTTCTTTTCATGTTTCTTCCTTCCTTTCTTTCTCCCTTCATCTACTTTTCCTACTTTCTTTTTTCTTTTCTATCTTCTCCTTCTTCTTTTCTATTTCTTTCTTTCTTTCTTTCTTTCTTTTTCCTTTTTCTACATATTCTTTCTCTCTTCCTTCCTTTCTCATTTCTTTCTCATTTTCCTTCCCGTTCTTTCTCTTCCGTTCTTTCTTTCTTCCTTCCTTTCTTTCTTTTTTTCTCCTCCTTTCTTTCTTTCTTTCTTTCTCATTGCTTTCTGTCTTTCTTATCATTGCTTTCTTGCTTGTCATTTATTTCGTCCTTGTCATCTCTTTCTTTCCTGTAATTCCTTTCCTTCTTTCTTCTCATTTTTTTCATCCTTCTCATTGCTTTCTGTCTTTCTTATCATTGCTTTCATCCTTGTCATTTATTTCTTCTTTCTTCTCATTGCTTTTCCTACTTTCTTTTTTCTTTTCTATCTTCTCCTACTTCTTTTCTATTTATTTCTTTCTTTCTTTTTCCTTTTTCTACTCATTCTTTCTGTCTTCCTTCCTTTCTTATTTCTTTCTCATTTTCCTTCCCATTATTTCTCTTCCGTTCTTTATTTCTTTCTTTCTCATTGCTTTCTGTCTGTCTTATCATTGCTTTCTTGTCATTTATTTCTTCTTTGTCATCTCTTTCTTTTCCCTCCTTTTTTCTTACTTCCTTTCTTGCTGATTGACCATTTGACATCTGCTGTTTAAATCCACCTCGTGATTTCTAAATAGCCGTTTCTTTTTTCCATCTAAATGCAAATAGTTACAGTCAATAAGTCGGCCATATCCGTGGCCCATTTACAGTGAATGTGAAGAATTAGAGCTCGCAGGCATTGTTCTCGTGTCCAGAAAGATGCATCACCCACAAACCCTCTCTCAATGGAGAAATAGAGCGATGGAGGTGAACAGGACCAGTGCTTCATACATTAATCCAAAAACTGAACTGGGCTTGTTTCAATGAAGAATGAGGGCAGAAAGTCTTTGTACTCTTAAATTGCTAAAAAAAATATTTTGATCCTAAAAGTATGCAGCACAACAGTAGACATGTCAAAAAACATTTGTTTCCACTGTTAAACAATAAGATAAAACCCTTGAAGATACATTGACACAATGAAGGGCTTTACAGTGGTCTGCTTAGTAGACTTCAAGACTGCAGGTCACACGACCAGTCGAAGCCACGCATGTTGTTTTCTGTTGGGAAAAAATGTATGTCAACCTGCATCATCAGTTACAATAACTGAACGGCTGAAACAAATAATAGGATCAAGCCAAGTGTTCTTGTCATCTGTCAAGAGATGCATTTATAAGGTTTATGATGATAATAAAGCCCGCCTCCCCTGTGAACCTGCAACCTGACAAAACATAAACAAGATCAGCGCCTGCCATCTGTTTGTTAACAATCACTTCTGTTCTCAGCCTCCGAGGAAGAAGCGCTCCCAGTATGGACACATGATTTTAATGTTTGTGTGTTCATGCAAAGTTAATGTCGGAGAAAACAGCTCCTCACCACACCGACGTTTCATCTTTCTCAAAACAAGAAGTGCATGACTTTAACAGGCTTGATTCGACCGTAGAGCTCCGGGCCTTCGAGAATACGAGCATTGATCTCTTACGGATGAAAGAAACCCAGATCACAAAGAATGCGATGGCGGGGACGCCAACATCTGTAATACACGACACAAAACAACTGCTCTCTGTCGTAAATGAGAATCATTAATGATGCAGAAATGAAGAATCTGCTAATGTTCGGCAGGAAACCATTTCAGAGATTGATGATATCCCGCCAGATCATTTACAAAGGCAAGCAACATTTCATTTTTTACCTCTCTGGTTAATATGATGATAATGAACATCTGGTCATTTAACAGCTCAATGCGAATTGCTTACGATACTGATGTTGTTTATGGGACTGAAGTCCAATAGTTGAGTTCAGAAATCCAGCGTATGTCCTCAGATTGGTAGTTTTGTCATCATTTGGGACACAAAATAACTAAAACGTCTCACAGAAAGAGCAGCGGTGCCTACGGCAGGGTCTGAATTCGCTCATTAATACTCAATACGTAGCGAACGAGTCTAAACTAACACATCCGGTTTAATAAATTGAGTGCAGTGCGAACAAAGGACTCTGAGCGGACAGCTGAATTTATGGTCTTCATTAGGAAAGGACTGATAACACCAAAGGAAGATCTTCTTAGCCTTGGGAAACATTAGCTTCAGTCTTCAATGTTCTGTGCACTGAAAAATGTCTCGCTGTTGAACATTAAAAGATGTCACAGCATCTCTCACCCGCATCGCAGACGCCATCAAAACACTGCAGGCTCATCAATTAGTCATGAGTTCAGCAAAAACATCAATGAGATGTACAGACAGAAAATACCAACACATGTAGTGAGATTATTTATAGCTTTGCAAAGGGAAATTGAGATAAAGAGAGAGTTTTTTTTTTATGAAACTATGATTCAGATCTGATCAACTTTAGGTGAACATAATGCTTCAGGTCTAATAGAAGTTCAGTACAATTGCATCATGTAATGCTGATTACCAAAAAAATTAGGTAAACTTATAATAGA
This sequence comes from Misgurnus anguillicaudatus, assembly GCF_027580225.2. Lineage (NCBI taxonomy): Eukaryota > Metazoa > Chordata > Actinopteri > Cypriniformes > Cobitidae > Misgurnus > Misgurnus anguillicaudatus. Next base: position 1,421,155 of record NW_027395279.1, read on the forward strand.
AGTCAATAGACAATGCAATACATGTTAAAATATTTTCTTTCGTAACTTATGTTTACTGCTTCAACATAAGGCATCACATGATAAATGTGATCAAATGTGTTAAATAATCTTAATAAAGTAAAAGCTAAATTAAAGACAAAATATTTTAAAGTTCATCATGCATTTGCTTTGCTTCAAAATCTTCCATCAAAAAACTTCGGGACATGTCAAAAGTCTTTTCTGTGATGTTGATCAGTATGCCAAAAATGGCACAAAATGTGTGATTTTTGTGACACAGAAAAATGTGGTTTATAACCACCCAGTCACATTTGAATGATAAAAACACTCCAAGTAAACAAAATCGTGGAAAAGCAGACAAAATTATCTGCTCTCAAACCATGGCAATGGGAAAGCTGAAGTCTCTTTCCACTTTTAAATACCGTAAAAACACTGAAAAAACGAACTTTTTGGTGTAGTAATATTTATTAGATTAACTCTCATAATTTCTACATAATAATATTAACATTTATTGAGAACTAGATTTTCCTAAGTAAAATGATGATACACAATTAATTCATGTAAAAAATGAACTGTGTGGGATCAGTAAGTCTTATTAGATATTTTCTTGTATTATTTAACTGTTTTATAGTCACTGCACATAGTCCTAAAATAATTAAGTAAATTTTAATCAAAAACTTTAGCAGATTCAAGTAAAAAAATATTAGTTCATGTTACTTAAAAATATTAAATCCATTAAACTAAAAATCTAAGTAAAATTTACTTACATTTATTTGGACATGTTGTAAGGAATACCCACAATTCTTTGCGCCTAAATATTTTTATTTTTTAAGCTTTATTACAGAATAAGAACTGATAAGAACTTTAACTACTTAAATATTTGTTAGCAAAATGTCATAAAGGTTTAAGCTCTTATATTATTGATGTTGTTTTGTTGTAAATAATAATTTTGTGAAGTCACCATTCAGGTGATCAGTGTTTCTTTACATGAACCCTGTTCAGAACATTGTATTGTAATTCTCTCCACAGTGCTGATAATGCATGTCAGAAACACAGTTTGTGTGCGTTTCTGTTCAGAATCAAGTTTATTCAATGACTGACTTGTTGTCAGTCAGGAATTTTGCGTTATAATGCCATTTATAACACTAAAAATAACTAGGTCCATATTAATATGTTAAAGAAAATAACAAACAGAAAATACGATTTATTTAATATTATTAGGACAGCAATGCTTCAATTTTCAAAAAAAACCTAATAGACTTTACCTAAACGATTAAAATAAATCTAACTTCTAAATAAAATAATTAAGTAACATTTAATTAATTATTTAACATGTGTTTTATCATGCAATTTTAAGTAAATTTTATTTGATTTTAGTAGGTAAGTTGTACTTATAAAAAAGCAGTACATTTTTCTTAAAAAAAAGTTTGTGCAAATTGTTACGAGAATTTTTTAAAGTAAATTTTACAAGTTGTTTTTTTCAGTGAACCTGAACATATGCTTGCGGTTGTGTTAGGGAAGGGGTGCCCAAACTTTTTCCTATACCAGAGGCCAAAAATCAAACCTGACTGAGGGCCGTGGGCCGAAAGTAAATGTTGCTGTGTTCTTTTTATTTATAATTTTCTAATATTTAAGTAATAAATAAGCAAACGTTACTCTGATTATGCATAACTAATGCAGTTTTATTTTCAAAGGTAACTGTTGTAAAAAATAAATCATTTTGCCAATCATGTTTAAATTTTCTTTTGCCTGTGTGCCACTGCCTCGACCTCTCCATTATTAACCTATATAGTACCCAAGTTTGTTGAGTTAGTATACACTAGAGGTCTTCTCAGGTCCAAAGAAATGTACCCGACCCGAAATGACCTGAATCAGTTTATACCTGAACCCGACGTGTTTAAATATATTTTTTTAAAAGAAAGACCCGACCCGAGACAAACCTGAGAAAATTAGACCCGAGTCAGACCCGAACCAGTGGCATTTTTTTTAACCCGACTGGACCCGAATGTAAACGGCACCGACGTGTGTGCAGTATGCAGCCCCTCATGCAGCAGTCAGACAGAAAGAAACCCTGCTGGTCTCGCAACCAATTTGGCAAAATGCTTCATTTGTTTTACTTTGTTATCCGATGATGACACAAAGGTAACCGCTAAAATGTACATTTAAAATTGATTGACGTGTCTGTCTCAACGAAAATTAACTTATCGCCAGCCACACAATGTTGCAAGCGCTCTTGGTTTGAAAAGGGCGCACACAGTTCGGGTTTCGAGTCCGTTCGGCAAAAACACAATAATTTTAAATGACCAGAGACTCGATGCCGCTAATATTATACTGGAGCCATGTCCGAGGCACACGTGAAACTTTTACACCCGAACCCCGATCGGGTCTCGGGTTGGACCTCAGGTTTTCAGATCTAAGTCGACTCGTGAAGACCTCTACTATACACCTTCAAGTATGCATGTACATTAACAAAATCACTTTAATTCCTTGCATTTCATTTCAATTTACATTTTTGTAATGCACAAATAAAAAAATACTTTTTAGAAAATGTTTAATAAGAAATATGAACATCTGTGTCAATGACGTTTATCCTTTTTCCTTATCTCACATGGCATGATGGGCCAAACTTAATGTCTTTGCGGTAGTTTGGGCACCTCTGTGTTAGGGCCCGACCCAGAAATGTGGGAAAACTGTTTAACGGTGTAACTTCACAATTCAGATTCACTACACAGTCTTTGTAATGTGTTTCAGCAATACATATCTAAATATATGTATGTGTTTCAAAATTCTGAAATTAATTCATACAGACATTAAACATCCTTTAAACATCTTAAGTCACCTGTACTATGCCCTAAAAGTATGTATTATTTTTGCTGAAGGAAAGTATATACTTTTAAGTGGTAGTGAAATAGTGTGCAAGTTACACTAACTATACCATACTAACTACTAACATTCTAGCACATAACAGAAGCGAATGTTGTTGCCAAGACAACCATGTTATTGTTAACACACATCAAAATACAACTTATAAAGTAATAACTGCACATAATGTAATAAGTGTAAAATTATTATTGGAATAAAATGTTTATAGTGTAAATATTTTCTCCAAACATAATCAAATCTTGAGCTCATATGAGAGAAATGCATTACATTATAAACTCACCAAAAATATTGTCTTAACTAATCATTTGAAACATTGCAAATGTATTATTAGTGGTGTTTGCGTTTATTTAAAGCATCACTATTATTATACATCGTAAAGACATGGGGTGGGCTTATTTCACTAAGTATAATCATTGGTGCATGCCAATACTCTCCCTAGCAACCAAACAGAGTACCCTAGCAATTATTTAGGCAGCTCTCTCCACCTTATTTTCAAACGCGGAAGTAAGTGATGTGACATTTGTCCATTTCAATAGCCAGCTGGTAAAAAACAGTGTCGTGGGAGCACGCATAAAACATGATTTTTATAGTTATAGTAAATATTTACTACACCTGCATGTATGAAGCAGTGTGAGGATGAAATTAAGAAGTGGCTTGATATATGAAGATATATTCAATCATTTTGTGTTGTTGCTCAGGGGTGACGGGTCTTCAATGCGCAAATATAAAAGCACAGAGACATACCAGTATCTTTACAATGGAAAAGTCAGTCGAGTGTTTGTACATGGAAAAGACCAAGACTGTGTTTATAACCTTTTCAGGGGATGGTTTAAAATGTCACAACTGTCGCTCTGGTGTGAGTTTTTTAAACTGCAATTTTTACTCAACTTGTTTGAGTTTTTATGGCACCACATCAAGCTTCACGCGATCCGACAGTCAGTCATCTTTCTCTTTCAACACATTGTAAGTTATTTGAACAAACCATAATAAACATATTAAACTACTACATGTATTCAGTATTGTTTTCTTTTTATGAAAATATTAATATGCAGTAGATAATTCTTGAGATTATGAAATTTTTGCTCACTTTGAGTTCACTTTTGGCTTTTAATGTATGCTTTAAAAGCATGGTCGCGATTTTTTTTACAAATACATTTCTCATAAAATTGTTATTACATTGAAAATGTTTATACATTATGAACTTTATTATGTTTTGAGGAAATATTATGAACATTTATTTACAATAATAATGTAATACTTATTATATTATGTGCAGTTATTACATTATGAGTTGCTACAACTCTTTTTTTTTGGATTTCAGCTTGTCTTATTTCTTATGTAATGTCTAAATCGCTTAATTTATTAAAATCATTAAAACATCACTTATTTGGTTTATCAATTCTGTGCAGCGTCACTAAACTCTTCCCTCTCGCAATGACTTGTGGGTAATATCAGCCTTTATAGTGTACATGGATATGTACTTCGAATTTTCACTGGAAATAGTGTACCACCCGGATTCTCATTTTTTAACAAACATACTATTTGGTACATACTAATTCTTATTCTGAATACTACTGGAATGGTATAATGGACAGGAGGCAAACTAGGACGCAGGGAGAGTATTTAGGAAATATGTCTTTATCCATTATTTCTTACTTAAAAAAAGAAAAGGATTAAAACAGGTCAATTTTGCAAGATCATATTTCAATTTTAAATCAATTTTATTAAGACCTCAATAACAAACACAATCAGAATGGCACTTATCTCAAGAATCCCTCCGAGTCATCTGGCACAACTGTAGACAATCAGTACTGAAGCAGAGCATCATGGGAAATCTCTGATAGACTGACAGGAAACATCATGAAAGAGCTACTTCACATGTTATTCATTAACATCCTTCTAGAGGGAATATGCTGTTTAATTTTGTATAATAGCCTATTAAACGCATATCTTCCATCATCATTATTTATTCAGCACCAATTTTCCTCCCGTGCTTTATATTGCGTACGTTTGTTTAATTAACACTTGAGAGATTTCGTGTTGGACAAACAAGAAAGGAAAGGGAATATATTAGTATTCAAAACTGGGAGACCATACGTACGAATGGCTAAATCAACCAAATTTATTCACAATTAGTCTACAAGTACAGGTTAAAAAACACACACACACACACACATTACTGTACACATTTGTGTAATCAAATATACTTTGGATGGCTCGATTATGCTAGAAAAAGTTCGAACGGAACAACGAGAAGTCGAAAAGTAACCCACAAAGCAGCTAACTGAGCATATTTACAATCAGCTACGCGAAACGTAACATCACATTTCTATTGAAAACTTGATGATGATGGACGTATCGTAGAAGAAACAAAAAAACAGAGATTACGCGACAAAAGAAAACCGATTGCAGATTTATTGTGCTTTTAAACCCTTTCCCCATTTCGTAATCGAAATGGGATGCGTTTTTAAAAGAGGCACTCGATAAGTGCTAACTTCACTTTATATAGAAGAATCGCTATAGCTATGATTAGGACTTGAGTTACAAATCATAAATCTATATACGGTTTGATTTACTGTATGAATAAAGTCCGCAGCAGTTCAATCCACGACCCGTTCGGGTTTTCGTCTCTCTTTCTTCAGATCCAGGATCCATGTGCGAAGCCCTTGTGTTTGCTCTACGTGTGAGGAGATCCGGGCTGCTTCAGGAAAGCTGACCCAGAACCGATGGAGTGAAACGCTTGCGCTTGAAGCAGGAACAGGTCAAGGTTGGATCCTTTTAAAAGAACCCAGTTGAATGTGGGACACCATTTTAATTTGGAAGTTTCTCGAGCCGGATCTCAGCTAACCCGCAGAGCACTGCGGCGATTGTTTGTTGACATCATAGTCACTTGTTTTCGTTCATCTATCGTTCTTAAACAGTTACTTCATTCTTACTAGCGGTTCTGTACTGAGGGTGGTGATGTCCAGGTATATACTGTAGGTGGTCTACCGTGTGCATGCGGCGGTTGGCGAACGCTTGCCTCTTGTTTCCCACCTGCGCGCTGTTAACAGTCAGGGTGTTGTGGGATTCGTTGGTGGTGGTGGGGTGCGAATGCATCTTCATCATTTTGTAGTGCCGGTCCATGACCGGCGTCGTCGGTATGAACATGTCCGTTTGGGAGATCGCCCGGGACATGGCCTTTTCCCGGAAGTTGGCCCGTCGCAAGGACAGCATCTTATCTGGCGACAGCAGAGGATCCTGGGAGTGAAGTCGATCGGCTGATAACAGTTGTTCCTCTGAGAGAATGCGTCCGTGGTATGGTGAGAGACCACCTGCGCCTCCGCCGTACGAGGACAGGTAGTCCCGGTTGGGTTTGGAGCGGGCAGGGGACAGCACGTGATCTTGGGACATGGCCCGCTGCACGCGCTTGGGTTTCTGCCGCTGTGCTGGAGGTTCCACGTTCAACTTCACCATGTGTGACTGCAGGTTGCCGCCGCGGGAGGGCTGGTCGTGCGCATGATGCTTTCGGGTGTAGTACTCCTCATCTTTATCACCTGAGAAAGAGAGAAATCTTACTATCAGCTCACAGACAGAAGACAATGGTGATGTGATGACAAAGGTCGTCCTTCTAACCCACCAGTGCATCTAAAGAAATGCCCCCCCTTATCTGAAAGAACTACTCACACTTCTAACAACAACCCCACCCTCCGTTCAAATACCTCAAACAGCTTCGTTATCCCCAAGACTAATCTCAGCACCATGGGTGATTGGGCTTTCTGTTCTGCTGCTCCTTGGATCTAGAATGCCCTACTCGACCATCTGAGGGCACCTTAAACTATTGAGCCTTTTAAAAAAGGACTAAAACATTTCTTTTTAGGAAAACTTATGACTTTTAACTAACGTATATTTGTATTTTATATTAAAGCAATAAGCCCCAAGAAGCAGTGGGTTACCATTGCATTTTATAACAGCTAAGGGGCGTTGTTAGGCACGATGCAAAGCCCCTTAGCTGTTATAAAATGCACTGTAACCCCACTGCTTCGCAGGCTTTATTGCGTTTATAAAACGGTTACTTCATATGCATAACGTTAGCGGGATTTTATAAAATAAAACACAAATAAGTTGTAATTATATTAGTACAAATATTACTCTTCTGCTAAACAAAGTAGTTCCTCAGAATCAAGTGTGACTGAAACAGAGCGCAGTTCACAAACAACACAGACGCAGCAAAGACACAATGAAAATATGATTTAGGACTGTGGTGTTTATTTTTATAAATCAAATTCATCTAATTTTATTTATACATTAACATTTATATTGTGCAACTGTTGAAGTGATGATCAAATATGCTTGGAAGCATGCTGAACTCTTTCCCCGTCAGTGTTTTTTCCCCAACAATATTTATTGACATTTATCTGGATATCGCCATTAATTGTGCAATTGTAGAAAAATTAAAAATATGATTAAAGACTGTGGTGTTTATTTTCATAAATCAGTATGCAGCAACAGTTGCGCAGTGATACGTAATGTGGTCTGAACCATGGGGTTACCGGGGTATTTTATCACGGTTTAGAACGCGTTTCAACCAATCAGAATGAAGAACCACAACTGCCTGCTTTATAATGATGTTTTTATCACCCTTTTATGATCATAACTGTAGCACTTTGAGATTTGCTCCAAATGTAAAGTGCATTACTACCGAGCCCCTAAGGTGACATTGGAGTAAAAAAATGTAAAGTTTAGTTTCATGTGCTCACGTGAAACTTTTGCGTACTCACGTAAAACTTTCATGTGCTCACGTGAAACTTTCATGTGCAGAATTCTTTAAAAAAGTTTAGTTTCGCATGCGCATGTGAAAATATCGCGTGCGCACGTGAAACCTTCGCATGCGTACATAAAACTTTTGCTTTCACTTGCGCACATGAAACTTTCGGTTTTATGTGCACACACGAAACTTTCGCTTTCACGTGCGCAGACGAAACTTTCACTTTAACGTGTGCACATGAAACTTTCGCTTTCACGTGCACACGCAATAGTTTCACGTGTGCGCGCGATAGTTTCACGTGCGCACACGAAACTAAACTTTATTTAACTCATTCATCGCCAGCCTTTTTGAGAAAAGTTGCCCACCTGCATTTTTGTGATTTTTAACAAAATTTTCACAAAATTCCTTGCAGGAAAAATTATTTTCTATAAATATATAAACATACAAATTATATCAAATTAAAGAACACACCCTCTGCTTTCAAACAAACAATAAACAAACAAACAAACAAACAAAATGGGGAAAAAAACGTTTCATTATATATTTACTTTTTCTACTTAATTTAACAACTGAAATATGGATATTTCTCTTCAAAAATACAACATATTGAGCAAAAAGCTTAAAAATGCGTTTTTGTAAAGGAATTTATGTTAGAGATCAGACTCAGAATGACTATCAAACATAAAGGCAGTTAAAATAAATCATTAAATCTTTTTAACTTCCGTTTTTGATAAATTCGGTTTGGCGCCATCTGGTGGATAAACACCACTTTCACTTTGAAATTCGTCCAGAAAGGCATATTTATTAGTTAAATATGAACTCATAAATGACGATATAACTCGTCAATGGTGGTGAATGAGTAAATTTTTTCTCCATGTCCCTTTAGGGGCTTCGTACATTACAAATAAAATTTATTATTATTATTAATATTATAAATTATTACAAAACCTAGATCTAGTGATCCAAGTTGTCTCCGGTAAACTTTAAGATCTGTCAACCATGTCTCACATATATTTGCCCACATACAATATAAACCAGCCTGATCTCATGAGAATTCTTACATTTTTTACGAGTTGGCTAATTCGTATCAATTCATACAAAGTTAATCGTGCAAAATCTTACGATTCTCATGAAAAAAAACCCGAAACCGAACCCTGCACCTAACTCCAACGTCACAGGGGTCAAGGCAAATCATACCAAAACTTACAATTGTGGTTGTATGAATTGATACGAATTGGCCAACTCGTAAAATATGTATGAATTCTATCAAAAACCACCTTAAAACTTTTTTGCGAATTAAGAGATTTTTATTTGAAATTTGGCGTTTCCATCAATCTTATGCAATACTTTAAAATGCGAATAACTTCAGGGTGATGGAAATCCAGCTATAGTGTCTAACAAGCCAGCAATCACCTCTTCTCTTCAGATAAAGGCATCTGCTAAATGAATAAATGTAGTTTTTGTATACCTGTTGTTAGAGATGACCACACACTAGCCACATAAGTTAAAGAGATGAATCTGTGTTGTGTGTGTTTACTGTAAGACAGATATAGATTGACTACAGAAGTGTTTACGTCACTAATAAAGACATGATCTGATAACTGGCTGCTTCTGTAGTTCACAATTACCATCACTGACGCTGCTGGGCTTTGGCAGGCACTGAGCAAACCCAAAGGCCGATGGTGGCGATGTGAGGGCATGACATTAGAAGTGAAAAGGTCATGTGAACAAACCTACAGGCCACACGCTTGCCATCGGTCACTTTCACACCCATGAGCTCAATTATTTGCTTAGATAAGACCATCACAAATCAACACGCAAGATCCAGACGCTGAATATGACCTTCCAGGATAAAGTGGATTTCATTGCCAATGTTGGGCCAATCCAAGGGAACAGTGAATGTTAATGCACAACACCTTCAAACACGTTGGCCTGAGAGATTGTGAGGTAATACTATAAGATAATAATGCTCAAATAATTTCGATTTCCTGAGAGAAATACATTTGACAGGTGTGCGATGATGATATGAGCTAAAGACGGGGACATGAGGCGACTCTCATTATTCCTGTTTTTTATTCATTTATTGTATAGAGGTAAGTCCGTGCGCTATTCTCTTATGTCATTAGTTTGTAGCATTTAATCCTCATCTCTCATTTATCATGCTAAATATCTTCATCTTTTCTTTCGTCGTTGCCCGTGAGAATGCGATGCTGTGTTAGTCATTGTCAAAGGACAGAACAAAAGCACGTTTGGGGATTTTATCTTACAGCATAAAAATATTCATTAAAGATAAAATGTGCAATTTTCCATTGCATGAAAAACTGTTTTTAGAAAGTCAAACAAGCAATTAAAGTAGGATGGAAGACAGAAGTTTACCAACCATCTCTCTGACCCAGCGGCTTATTAAAACAGTGAGTAATTGTCCTGCATTAGCGGTCATTAATCTGAGCTCCACCTCTCTGCTTAACTCACATCACATAAAGTCCCGAATTACTCAAGCACTATAAGACACAGTTAACTGCTGACAGCAAGGGTACAGAGCTATAAAATTAATGTGGATGACAACTGAGATCACTTGGAAGAATATGATGAGAAATGTTTACATTGATATTGAGATTAATATTAGCTAGATTAATAATACATTTATCTCTTGGATAAACCCCTTAAAATGCACCGGTTGGTTTTCGAGGGGGTCCTATATAGGGCTGTCCAAAGATTAATCGTGATTAATCGAATACAAAATAAAAGTTTTTGCATAATTTATGTGTGCGCACCAAGCGTGCCGCACAAGCCCTGAAAAGTGAAGCCAAAACGTCTCGATCGCCCCACAGTGACTGGTCCCAGTATAGGTCATAAACCCCACCTCCCCATGTTATTCAATGGGACTTGATACCAGCTAAAAAATTTAATTACACTTCAATTATCTTTTTTCCGAAGCTGGTTTCTGTCATTTACTGTAGTTTTTATCACGCTGATGTACATTCAAATGTTTGTTTTTAAAATAGGTTTGTGTTTAGTTAGTTATTTAATGATATAAAAACTTTGGTGTCACGTCATGATTGACAGCTGTGATATGCGCATTCTACGAGAGCGAGGGCGGGGTTTTGATTTTCTTAGGTTTTGAGTGAACAGGCGTCGTCCATCTTTTTTTACAGGCTTTGGTGTGCACTGTGTGTAATTTTATATATATATATATATATATATATATATATATATATATATATATATATATAAATACACACACATTAATGTTAGCATTTAAGACACATTTACATGTATATTTATATATATTTTAACTCATTCACCGCCAGCCTTTTTGAGAAAAGTTGCCCACCTGCATTTTTGTGATTTTAACAAAATTTTCACAAAATTCCTTGCAGGAAAAATTATCTTCTATAAATATATAAACATACAAATTATATCAAATTAAAGAACACACCCTCTGCTTTCAAACAAACAAACAAACAAACAAAATGGGGAAAAACGTTTCATTATATATTTACTTTTTCTACTTAATTTAACCACTAAAATATGGATATTTCTCTTCAAAAATACAACATTTTGAGCAAAAAGCTTAAAAAATTGCGTTTTTGTAAAGGAATTTATGTTAGAGATCAGACTCAGAATGACTATCAAACATAAAGGCAGTTAAAATAAATCATTAAATCTTTTTAACTTCCGTTTTTGATAAATTCGGTTTGGCGCCATCTAGTGGATAAAAGCGGTTTTACACTTTCACTTTGAAATTCGTCCAGAAAGGCATATTTATTAGTTAAATATTAACTCATAAATGACGAGATAACTCGTCAATGGCGATTAATTTGTTAATATATTTTATATTATAAATATAAATAAACAATATACCTAAATATATTTTTTTATTCATACATGTATGTGTGTATTTATATATACATAATATATACAAACAGTGCACACACACACACACACACACACACACACACACACACACACACATATGCAAACACAAACTTTTATTTTGTATGTGATTAATCGAGACTAATATTATTTTATATGTCCTATAACATAACACAAGTTATAAGAGGCATTAGTAGTAAGAGGCAAAAGATTCGTTTAAGATGCATTCTGGTAAACTACACAACCCAGTATCATGAAATTACGTACGTATAGTCACGTAAATGTGTGAGTCTTTTCCGTGACACTGACACGTTTTTCCCGACTTTTTGCGTGAACATGTCACGCATTTCGTTTACGTGTCACTGGCACATATTTGTTACTCAACTGTTTTCTTCCTATTTTCTTACCATTGTCGCTTCGGTTAAGGGTTAGATTTACATAAAATGACATCCTTACCCAAACAAACTCTAACCCTAATGCCAGGCGACAATGGTTTAAAAATCATAAAATATAAAACAATAAATCATAAAAAAGTATAAACCAACACTTAAAGTGACATCCTAACGCAAACACCAAATCTAACCCTAAACCGAAGCATCAATGGTTTGAAAATAGTACAAACCAGTCGAGTAACAAAAACGTACGATCACGAAAAAATGCGGAAATTCGTGACAGTATCACGAAAAAGAATAAAACATTTACGTGACTATAGGTACATAATTTTGTGATACAGGGTTGCACTATATTTGCATCATCACAAACAGGGTAGTGTAAGTTTTGTTTCCAAACACTAAATGTAAAATACTGTTTAGATCGATATAGTACACTAGTTCCTATTTTTATTTCGCAAAAGTATATAATCAATATGAGGTTTAAAAGTCAATTTAGGATCCAACCATAAACCTCAATTTTTAATTTGATCAAATATGCCTACAGACGACTCTGGGCCGGATTCACACCGGATCCGAACCAAAGTCAGCAGCTCCGGTGTGGATCCGGATGGAAGTCGTCTGCTGTCTGGTACCAAGTACATTATATTAAGATTATGAGCGCATATTTATTGTACCAAGACCATAAGATGAGATTTTACTTTATTAAGTACAAGTTTATTCATTTTAATTTTGCAGAATATTGAAAACAAATTGGAGGAAATTTATATTAACATTGAGATATTGATGTAAGATTTCCCCAAGGGACATCCCAGCAAACATTTTATGTTCATAAAACATCTAATAGCTGTCCAAACACAACCCAGATATCTAGGCAAAAATTTGGTCAGTCATTGAAAATGTAATAAATGTCTAATAAATAAATAAAAAATAAATAAATAAAACCAAACACCTTGTAATCACTGTTGACTTTGTTTACATATCATGCATATCAAAAGCTATTTTGGCAAAAACAGCATGTACGTATATATAGAAGTGGATAGAAGTGGGTTACTCATCCCCTGACTATCTTGGATCTATAGTTAACCTAGGCGGTGAAATGAAGGCTATTGTTACATGCATTAGTGATACTCATCTGAAACGTATAAGTAAACACAAGATTCAGCTGAGCTTTCCGACGAATCCCATTGCTGTCTTGGATAAACAATTGAGACTGAATAGGTCTCTTTGCAATTTTTCGTCCTGAGTAGTTTGAAGTGGTTTTATCAATGTACAATCCTGCATTAAAGACGCTCTATTCTTTGTGCTGTGTTTCGAATATCATTTAGCTAAAGTGCATCTAATCATACGACTTCTGTATGCCAATACTTTATTCATTCATATTGGCCTTTATATTTAATGAAAGATGTCTTCTGGCAACGTCCAGTGGTTATTTTTCATTAAGCAGGTGCTTTTTATTCTGAGAGGTACACAATGTATTTATTATAGGCGAGTGTCTTGCTGAAGGTCAACAGAATAGGGATTGCAAAAACTTTCCAATTCAAGAAACAATCCTCCGGCTCTAAACCTACGGCAATGTAATTTAAATATCTGAGTTGATTCCCCAGGACAGCAATGATATTAAACGATGAGCAATTTGAGACTTTTGCTTATGTCTACTGCTTCACAGATTTTCCCCCTGAGGAAAACATCTTCACATGCGTCTCAAACTGTGTTCAGATTTGATACTAAAATCAGCATTCGAAAGTCAAAAATCTCCATATAAACTTTTTTCATTGAATTAATCCAAAACCATAATCTGAGCTATGTAGTCCACATTCATTTTATAAATTGAAATACATTTCAATTTCTCACCAAGGTCAAATGTTTTTGTTAAATAATCCTAAAACAAAATAAAACTAAAAAACACATTACATTTCTATTAAACTTCTGTTGTATTGATATTTTCTGGATTTTTTTGTTTCTCTCACCCTCTTTTTCTCATTGGAAGGACATATACAGCGAGACAGGGCGAGTACTCACTTAATTCTGCTTTCATGGCCATCTCATAAGAGGGAGGGAGATGAGTGAGGTTCTGGAAAGATCGTGAGAATGACAGATCGTAAGGTTCAGTCTGAGACGTCAGAATGTTGTTCATCCTTGGCTTCTCTGTAGGGTCAAAGAAACAGAGGCAGAAAGAAAGAAAGATGAAACACATCAACAGAATGTGTGCATGAAACGGTGACATCTGTCAGAAAACACAGCGTGTGTGCGCGTAAGAGCTTGTTTAATGATAGCGAATGTAACTCCGAGCAGCTGCTCATCTAGTCAAACACATTTTGTTATTCATTCAGAAAAATATCTATGAAAACATAAATTAAACTACATAAAGGAGAAAATAAGACTTTCAGAGACTATATCTTGAATTAAAGACCAGTTTCTTATACATTTGCATTTTTAAAGCATAAATTAAAAATTAAATTTAGTTAGAATTATCTTTCTAATGAGAAATGTTTGCTGTGTCATACTGACGTACACAATTTTGCTTCTCAAGTAAATGTACTTTGTTTTAAAGTTGTTTAGGTATTTAAAATAGAAAACAAGACAAAAAATAGATTATTGTCAGACCCAGACAAACTCTTTCCGATAACATCCAGACTTTAACATTTGTGATCTTGTCAAACAAAAAGAAACTGTACACACACAGAGACCAGCACAGAGAGACCGTACACACAGAGAGACCAGCAGAGAGAGACCGTACACACACAGGGAGACCATACACACACAGAGGCCAGCAAAGAGAGACCGTACACACAGAGACCAGCACAGAGAGACCATACACACAGAGACCAGCACAGAGAGACTGAACACACAGACAAACCAGCACAGAGAGACTGTACACACAGAGACCAGCAAAGAGAGACTGTACACACAAAGACTAGCACAGAGAGACAGAAAACACACAGAGACCAGCACAGAGAGACTGTACTCATTGAGACCTGCACAGAGAGACCATACACACAGAGACCAGGACAGAGAGACAAGAACACACAAAGACCAGCACAGAGTGACTGAACACACAGAGACCAGCATAGAGAGACTGTACACACAGAGACCAGGACAGAGAGACAAGATACACAGAGACCAGCACAGAGTGACTGTACACACAGAGACCAGCATAGAAAGACTGTACACACAGAGACCAGCACAGAGAGGCCGTACAAACAGAGACCAGCACAGAGAAACCGTAAACACAGAGACCAGCACAGAGAGACCACACACAGAGACCAGGACAGAGAGACAAGAACACACAAAGACCAGCACAGAGCGACTGAACACACAGAGACCAGGACAGAGAGACAAGAACACACAGAGACCAGCACAGAGTAACTGTACACACAGAGACCAGCATAGAGAGACTGTACACACAGAGACCAGCATAGAGAGACTGTACACTCAGAGACCAGCACAGAGAGGCCGTACACACAGAGACCAGCACAGAGAGACCGTAAACACAGAGACCAGCACAGAGAGACTACACACAGAGAGACCAGCACAGAGAGACCGTACACACATAGACCAGCACAGAGAGACTGTACACAAACAGAGACCAGCACAGAGAGACTGTACACACAGCGATCAGAACAGAGAGACTACAT
Organism: Misgurnus anguillicaudatus; assembly: GCF_027580225.2. Lineage (NCBI taxonomy): Eukaryota > Metazoa > Chordata > Actinopteri > Cypriniformes > Cobitidae > Misgurnus > Misgurnus anguillicaudatus. The sequence goes on from NW_027395279.1 coordinate 1,436,685, forward strand.
ACAGAGAGACCATACACACACAGAGGCCAGCACAGAGAGACCGTACACACAGCGACCAGCACAGATAGACAGAACACACACAGAGACCAGCACAGAGAGACTGTACACACAGTGACCAGCACCGATAGACAATACACAAACAGAGACCAGCACAGAGAAACCGTACACACAGAGACCAGCACAAAGAGACTGTACACACAGAGACCAGTACAGAGAGACTGTACACACAGTGACCAGCACAGATAGACATTACACAAACAGAGACAGCACAGAGAGGTCGTACACACAGAGACCAGCACAGAGAAACCGTAAACAAAGAGACCAGCTCAGAGAGACAGAACACACACAGAGACCAGCACAGAGAGACCATACACACAGAGACCAGCATAGAGAGACCATACACACAGCGACCAGCACAGATATACATTACACAAACAGAGACCAGCACAGAGAGGCCGTACACACAGAGAACAGCATAAAGAGTCAGAACACACACAGAGACCAGCACAGAGAGACGGCACACACAAAGAGACCAGCACAGAGAGACCGTACACACAGAGAACAGCATAAAGAGTCAGAACACACACAGAGACCAGCACAGAGAGACGGCACACACAAAGAGACCAGCACAGAGAGACCGTACACACAGAGACCAGCACAGAGAGACTGTACTCATTGAGACCTGCACAGAGAGACTGTACTCATTGAGACCTGCACAGAGAGACCAGCACAGAGAGACCATACACACAGAGATCAGCACAGAGAGATGGCACATACAGAGAGACCAGCATAGAGAGACTGTACACACAGAAACAAGCCCAGAGAGACCATACACACAGAGATCAGCACAGGGAGACAGAAAACACACAGAGACCAGCACAGAGAGACTGTACACACACAGAGAGACCAGCACAGAGAGACAGAAAACACACAGAGCCCAGCACAGAGAGACCGTACACACAGAGACCACAGCAGATATAGCCTACTGTACACACACAGACAAGCACAGAGAGACCTTACACACCAGCAGATAGTGACAGATCAACAAAATATAAGATTCTATATAAACATACATAAGGGGAAAGGAAAATAATACACATGTACAACATGTGTACTGCTTACCGTAGTACTCTATTCTGTGTCCTAATAACCCAAGTGAGAAAAACAAAATCAGAAAAAAAAACGTTTAATATTTTACATGATGTTTACCCACTGTGGCATATATAACGTGTGATGTGTTCTATCATTCTGAGTCAGAATTGCTGTTTATGTGGAAACTCAATATTAAGCCAAATACAGAATTTGACCTGTTTTGTGTTTTTCTTTCAAAAAGTCTCAAACTATCCCAATTAAAATCCCCAAGTTCAAACAATAAATGCTTTTTTGTTTGTTTAATATGTACAGAAGTTATCTGTAGCTGCCCAGTCGATTAAACATGGTGTGCACCCCTAACAGCGAGTAAATCAATCAATGTAACTTAACTTTACATTTACCTGCGCTCAGTTATCCAGTTTCCACATCTAGATAAATTAAAGCATTATCCTTCAAAAGAACATCAAGCTATTTTTATAATTTCTAAAACGTGCAATATGATGTCTGTTATTATAAGCTCTTATTTAATGTATGCTGAAATAAATATTGTTTTGGAGTCTATTTATCCGATAACAGTTTGTGATAGTAATTATATCAAGCCAACAGCTTGAAGTAGAAACATAATGTTTGTGACTCAAGTGACTCAAAATGATGGAGCGGATCACATATTATTATTGAAAGACGTGGGCTGTTGAGAGTCATCCGGGCCGGATCGGGTTAATGTAAGTGGACTCTTCTCTCTGTAATGAACTTCATGAGCTGATAGCAGCACAAAAGACATTTAATTCAATACGGCGCAGGTGTTAATGGTCACCGTTCCACCGTGACAGCCGTGGCCAATGTGTGATTACAGCCTGACAAGCCTTTTCAAACCAAATCACATTTGGGAAAAGGGAGATACGGTCGGAGTAAATACAATTGTGGCTTTTCAATAACTGTGGAGATTCGATTAACGTACTGTTTGTTACGGAAATCCTGCTGCTAGCGAGGCCATTTACAGGCTAAGCTTTTAATTTCCGTGTTTTTTTCACCGTTCAATCTTTGATAAAGGATTTCTCTGATCTCAAGGACTGTCAGGGATTGAGCTTATCAGCGCTTATTTGATGAGGCTCATTATGAAAGTCATTTCTGCAGATAAAATCTAGCCTCATTAATAATTTTCATCAACGTGTGCTGATATTATAAGACATGTTCTTCATGCTAAAATCATCTGGATGTGATAGTTTTGAGATGTCTTAATAAATCAATTAAACTTCAGTTTGGCTCGGTGTGGGTAAAGCATCATTTGTAGCCATGACAGGTACAGCAGACATGAAACCGTTTTTAGGATTTCCCTGTGAACCTTTAAAAAGCCAGAAAATAACTTACCAATTTTTGGTGTGTGTGAACCGGTGAGATCCAGATGGCTGGTGTAATCGTGCTGATGATTATCTATAAGAGACAATGAAGAATAAACTGGTGTGGGTTAATGTATTTAAATGAGTTAACCAATATGCACAGGTATATATGTAGCAAATGCCAAAATAATTAGGTTATTATGTAAAGATGCATGTATATATTTTGTAAATTTCGTAAGATTCCAGATTTTGAAATAGTTGTACGTCAGCCAAACATTGTCCTATCCTAACAAACCATACATCAAGTGAAAGCGTATTTATTCAGATTATGTATAAATCTCAATTTCAAAATGCACCCTTATGACCCTTGTGGCCCAGGGTCATAAATGACAAAGGCTTTAGACATTCTGTAAAACCAAAACAAACCACAGTATATTAATATAAGCCCTAACACGTTCTTTAACCGGCAGACATTTCTGGAAAACAATATCTGTTTGTGGACAGCAGAAACCGTCTGTACAGAGGAGATGAAATCCACAGGGGCTCGTCGATAACACGAAACGAAAAGTTACAGAGAGACAAGAGGTTAGATAAACTGAACTTTAATAACTGCTTCTTTTATCATTTTAACAAAGAAACAAAAAGTAATAAAACCAATATTGCCCCATAAAATCTACTGCTGCCAGACAGTTTACTCTTCACACTGAAATTACACTGTTTGCTGAAAGAGATTACACAGCAATTGAAAGATTTTTGGATGAAAAATGTCACGCTACGTGCAGTTGCAAGGGTGTTTTGTTAGGTTGCTAGGTCACTGATAATTGGTTTAAAAATATGTGTTTATCAGATATTCTGAATAACTGCGTGTTTTAAAGGGGACATTTGACAAAACGTATATATGTTTGATAATAATTGTTTGGTTCAAAATAACACATAATAATTTTATAATAATTAAAATTGCCACTTTGGGTGTCCTTTTAAATGCAAATGAGCTAATTTCTGCACTAAATGGCAGTGCCGTGGTTGCATAGTGCAGATTAAGGGGCGGTATTAACCCCTTCTGACATCACAAGGGGAGCCAGATTTCAATTATCGATTTTTCACATGCTTGGAGAGAATGGTTACCAAAACTTTACTGGGTTTATCTTTTTTTTTTTTTTTTTTTACATTTTTTACGTTAATAGAAGCACTGGGGACCCAATTATAGCACTTAAACATGGAAAAAGTCAAATTTTCATAATATGACCCCTTTAATGTACTGAAGCAAAAAATCTAGGAATCAGATATGCAAAATGATTTAGGTACAAACATTATTATTATTACAAGCGGTTAGTGTGATAAATACAGTAACAAATTACAGTATTGAAGATTTAGTCATCCATTTATCCACTAAACTTCTCTCTTTGGAAGATTTCAATTCCATTTTTCGATTTCAAGTAGGCACTAAAAGTCCCAGAAAGGTTTATAGGTTCTGAAACCTTATGAGAGTTTTGTTCTTGTCTGCTCCTTACATTCAATTCAACACATTTCAACATACAGTAATGGCTTCAATTTCAGCCACATAAAAATGCTGGTTTAAGAATATAATGCATGTCATATGAACTACTGTTAATGGTGCAATTTTGCCCTTTTTAATGCTTAACTTGTTTCTGGACATTATTTTAAATTTGATTCAATCGTGGACACCTTTTTTAATTAACAACACTTGTTAGGTTGCAGAAGACAATCAATCTTAGTCTGTTTTAGCTAAATGCCCTCTTCAGCACAATCGTAACCTCTTAAAGATCAACAACATAAAAACTCTTTTAAAAAATAAAAGTACAGGGGTCTCATGTATAAAACATGCGTACGCCAGTTCCCACGCACGGTTGTGATCTATAAAAAACAAACTTAATGGGAGAATGAGCTTGCAGGGTGGGATCTGAGGATGAGAAATGTATGCACACTTGCAGGTGATCTGTGATTTATAAAGGGAACATTGTTTTATAAGTCTTAATATTTTTTGGGGTATGCCATTTTAGACTTTTAGTAAGGATCCTACGTATCGTTTTATAAACGAGACCCCTGAACATTATACATTCATAAGTCTTCTCATGTTTTCATCTTGATGCATAAAATAACACCATATTTCTACATTTACTCTCACTATCAAGTCCCATGCGAGGCATGCTGGGAAACTGAAACCTAAACTCAAGCTAATTATATTGAATCGCTACAACTTAAATAATGTTTTAAACAAACTAACACAGATATTTAAGTTGAAGTTACACACAATATTAAGTTGATGCAATTATCAACGTTATTATGTCAGGACCACTCAATAAAAAAGTTTGCAACGTTTCATTAAACAAATAAATAAGAAATTTTAAACTTGCACCAATGCATTAAATTAAGCAGTGGCAACAGATCCCTTGAATTATTTCTTATAGTGTATGTTTCCGTGAGTATGATTGAAAGTTTGGTTTGAAAGCTGCATGTGTGTGCAGAAAATGACGCGATTCGTCTCCGTCTCACGCAAGTCCGAACAGACCTTCACTAATTGTGTCAGAGCCTGATCATAAACATCTCTCCTTTTACACAAACAGACAAAGAAGACGCAAAACTTTTTGAAATGTGTCCTGCTTTAGAAATGGCCTCTGTGGTAGATGAAAAAGATACAATCTGCCCTCTTTGGATGTTAATGTAATAATGTATGAATAATGTATGAATCCTGGTTCTGTTGTTGATCTTTTGCTGCTGTTTGCATGTTTAAATGAAATGAAATGTTTGTATTGTTTTTACTGGGTCACAGACAACCGCAAACTCTATTTTTACTCAATGGCATCAGTTAACGTTTTAATGTTCGGTTGACAAGCTGCAGTCGTGGGTCGAGAAAATTAACTGATTTGAACATCCCTAAATGGACCAAACGCACACTTTTTTGAAGGGCAAAAAACAGAAAACAATTTGGTAAAGACAAGATATAACTTTACAATCACTTCGGTTTATTATTTAAGGAATAATTGACGAAAATAATGCACATCAAAGGTGGTAATGCGGCACAAAGCGGGTGTGCATTAATTTTAAATAATTCAAAGGACCGGAGTTAATTATTACTCTTATACCACGGTTACCACAAACATTGCTCTGGTGCCTATTTTTAAGACATTTAACAGGTTAGGTGTGCGGTTTAAAATAATCAACACCCGTGGAACATTTCTCAGCCAATCAGAATAAAGCATTCAACAGCCGCGTATAATCCACCCATAAAATCCACTCACAGATTCTTCTCACATCATACTTCAGCTTATTATGTACGTTTACACATGATTTTGGAAAATTCTGTAATGCAAGTATTTCTGTTTCATATATTTTGCTATATTTCTATTGTTTCCATCTACCCTGTTCACAACAACATCATGGTTTCATTCATACTTCTTGTTCGACCCTATTATTTAATGACTGGCCTGCAACTTTCTTCCTGTATGTGAGACTGACTGAAGAATAAAACCTGTTGTTTTTACGTAAAAATAGAAAAGTCATATCCCACTATATGCTAGCGTCAAATAAAGGGGTGGGGCAGAAGACCTGTGGCAAGATTAAACTCTCATCCCCATCTTTTGTGGATTTTATCCAACTCAATATAAGGCCTACCGTGCTGTGAAAATGTCGGTAAAAGGGTTAAAACAACTTAATTTTAATAAATTTGTTTTCAACAATTTTCTAAGTACATCCAACTCAATATAGTTTGTTGTTAGTTGTCCTAACTTTAAAAATTGATGCAAACTGTTGCGTAAATTTTTTGTTGTTGAGTCCAAGCACTCTTTTTGTATGCAGTACAAATGATTTCTTTACCAGACCGTCAGGGTAGCAACAATTTGAGGCTATGTCTACACGGAGCTGGTGCATTCCCTATCCGATAAGTTTTTTTCCTTGCTCTAAAAAAATAATCCGTACACACGAAACCACTGCAACCGACTGAAAGCGGTGTAGTATATATGCCGGACCAGTATGGGGCGCTGTAATTCTGCCACAGATATACACTATACACGGAGAAGAAGACTTTGAGCATGCGCATAACCAACGTATGGTGTTGTCTATTATCGATTGTTGGTCACCACAATTGCATAGAAGCAATAGATTTTGCTGTAATAAAGCTAATAGGCTTTAGTAGCTTCTGTAGCACGAACACAATCACGTAGTCCGCCGTTATTGTTGTGGCTGTTACTTGTGACGCTTCCGACACGTGATGTGATCACGTTTTCGCTTCACAAAATATACGGATTGGCTGTACAGACGAAACCGCAAGGGTGTCGATTTCAGATTTTTCCACTTTAGGACCCGGTTTCAAAAAATAGCGGATTCAGTCTCCCAAAACGCCGGATCCGTGTGGATGAAACGCCAATACGATAACAAATTTATACGTATACAGTGATACGCGTCTCCGTGTGGACAGCCCCTGAGTCATTTACAGGCCATTCACAAATTAAGGATACAAAAGTGGTGAAATGTCGACACACACCGTGCGTTAACAAATGTTATACCTTTTAACTGATAATATTAATTGGTCATAAATTCTTACCTTCGGTTAATCGGTCGATATGAACATCTCTAGTTCCATTACATTGTTAATATTCACAGTAAAAATTCACTGTTGCTGAATATGTGACAAGATGACTCCCAAGCTGTCACTGCGGCAGTAACTTTCAAAAGGTCCTAATATGCACTGCAAAAATGATTTTCAAGACAAAAGTATTTATCTAAAATTCTTAAATTAAGATGCTTTTTCTGGATGATCAAAACGACCCAAGAAAATAAGTCTAGTTTTTAAACCAAAAATATCAAATTTAAGTGATTTTGTTCATAAAACAAGCAAAAAAATCTGCCAATTTGGTAAGCAAAAAATCTTAAACATTTTTCTTAAACACTAACTTACCACTAGCTTACCCCATTGGCAGATTTTTTTGCTTGTTTTATGAACAAAATCACTTAAATTTGATATTTTTGGTCTAAAAACTAGACCTATTTTCTTGGGTCGTTTTGCTCATCAAGAAAAAACATCTTAATTTAAGAATTTAAAATATTTGTAATGAAAACAAGACAATTCTTTTTTCTTGAAAATCATTTTTTTTGCAGTGTGTACCATAAGGTACAGATATGTACTCTTTACATCAGGCACTAATATGAACTCTTTAGGTACAAGGTATACTTTTTGAAAGGGTACCACCCCAGTAACAGCTTTAGTACCGTAATTTCCAAGAACGAATTTTTAAAGAGAGAACATGACAATCAATGAAAGATTTACTTCTCTCTAACTGATCAAACCAACTGGAAAAACTCAAAACACAAAGAGGATAAACATGTAGTGTTGTGTAAAATCAGCATGGAGCTGCAGACACAGCTTTGTTCAATCTCCTCTGTTGGGTGGATTTGAGTATGAAAGAGACAAACACGGATGATTAGGGCACATCCACAGCTGAAAACACAGCCCAATTACACAATGAAACACTGTATACTAAACGGCTAAAAGCCCAGCGACTGCCGTCCCACTCAACCAGCAGACTTTGATCCTGGGACCAATTATCCCATCTTCACTTTACTCCAGTAAATGAACTTGTTTCAGAAGCAAAACGCGCACACATACACACGAACTAAACAACCAAAACTTGCTTTTCATCACAAATGACAATGTGCCTTTGAAATTCATGTTTCTAGACAGCACACCCTCACATGACACCGGAAAAACATTCAGTAAATGTTCTCAAGTGCAAGAAGAAAGGAGTCTTTAAAGTCTGGAGAAATACTTGCAGTGCATTTCGTGTTGGACTGCAGGATCACGCAGAGATGATAACAATTAGCTCCCAAACAATTTCAACCCAGCAATGACGGAAAGACAACAGACGCGAGCGAACTCCGGCAATCCCAACATGCCTGCGTTTTAATGGAGTTACTGGAGAACACACATTAATTTGTTTCAGACTTCAGGGTGCCCACTGTAAAACAAAAAAAATCATCCAAGTAAAATTGAAGCGTAATTGCTGCCTGAAGCTTTTTTTTATAATGAAAGTCAAAAGTTCATTGCACTTTTTGACCATTTTTAATATTGATGATGGAAATTCATGTTAAAGTCCCCCTGGGGGAAAATCAAGTTTTATTGTTGTCTATGTCTATGTGGTGTTTCTAATATGCTTTAAGACAAGCCATGTGCAAATTCATCGTTCAACACCACTGCTGAGTAAATTCTCCATAAAACAGACTCTCAAGTTTTATTCGCACAGTTTAAAAATCGCCTTTTAAATAGTTTCCATTATGGATATTATGTATGGATGCTTCAGCTCTGCGTCTGTGATGCTCACACCTGTTAACATCAGCACTTAAAGATTAGTGCTGCAAACACGCAGTATGAAAACCGAACTTAGCAGTTAAGTGTCTGAATCGAACGGATTATTAGGAATACCTGTTCAATTTCTCATTAATGCAATTATCTAACCAACCAATCACATGGCAGTTGCTTCAATGCATTTAAGGTTGTGGTCCTGGTCAATCTCCTGAACTCCAAACTGAATGTCAGAATAGGAAAAAAAGGTGATTTAAGCAATTTTGAGTGTGGCATGGTTGTTGGTGCCAGACGGGCCGGTCTGAGTATTTCACAATCTGCTCAGTTACTTGGATTTTTACGCACAAACATTTCTAGGGTTTACAAAGCATGGTGTGAAAAGGAAAAAACATCCAGTATGCGGCAGTCCTGTGGGCGAAAATGCCTTGTTGATGCTAGAGGTCAGAGGAGAATGAGCCGACTGATTCAAGCTGATGCAACTTTGAGTGAAATAACCACTCGTTACAACCGAGGTATGCAACAAACCATTTGTGAAGCCACAACACGCACAACCTTGAGGCGGATGGGCTACAACAGCAGAAGACCCCAACGAGTACCACTCATCTCCACTACAAATAGGAAAAAGAGGCTACAATTTGCACGAGCTCACAAAATTGGACAGTTGAAGACTGGAAAAGTGTAGACTGGTCTGATGAGTCTCGATTTCTGTTGAGACATTCAGATGGTAGAGTCAGAATTTGGCGTAAACAGAATGAGAACATGTATCCATAATGCCTTGTTACCACTGTGCAGGCTGCTGGTGGTGGTGTAATGGCGTGGGGCATGTTTTCTTGACACACTTTAGGCCCCTTAGTGCCAATTGGGCATCATTTAAATGCCACGCCTACCTGAGCATTGTTTCTGACCATGTCCATCCCTTTATGACCACCATGTATCTATCCTCTGATGGCTACTCTCAGCAGGATAATGCACCATGTCACAAAGTTTGAATCATTTTAAATTGGTTTCTTGAGTTCACTGTACTAAAATGGCCCCACAGTCACCAGATCTCAACCCAATAGAGCATCTTTGTGATGTGGTGGAATGGGAGCTTTGTGCCCTGGATGTGCATCCCACAAATCTCCATCAACTGCAAGATGCATTTGTTTATGCAATTTTTTTCTCTCAATTGATGAGATAACTTGTCAATGGCGAGGAGAGAGTTAAGGTGAAGGGTCAATCTGAGCACATTGCATTGTGGGATGCAGTTTTTGTTGCGTTTTCATTGGCTACTCAGTAAGTGTAGGAATTTCGGACACTGCCAGACAGGCTATCCTTGAATTGCAAGACCCTGATAACACCGGCTTTCGATCTCTCCTACTCTACGACAAAGGACCACCGTTTAGGAGCTACGTATAAAAAAATGTTTTGTCCTTTTCGTCCAGGACAGCAGAAAATCGTGCAGTGTGAACATGGCATAAAACAAAACATCAAAGCTTATTATGTGTCCAAAAAAACTGTTAAGGGTGATGATATTCCCAAATGATGGCCCGCATCACTTTCTCTAAGAGTCGTGCTTTCAAGAAGACACTTAAAAGCCTGCTTACGGATGTTAATTAAACATTGAGAGATCTCAGAGCGACCACTTCAGTAACACACTGTACAAATACACTCCAGCTGACCTTATTAGCAACATTGTTACTTGGGAATATATTCATTTACATAAAATACAAAACATAAATGACTGTCATTCTGACAAACCATCTCTCTAAAATCAACATTTGCATAAATATACACTAGTAATAGTAATTTTTGTTTAAAGTGCCGCTAATTATGACTTTACAGTATTTTACTGGTAAAACCTGTGGTAACCTGTGGCAGATGTTGGCATCTCTGCTGTTAATTGCAATACATTTGAACATCACAAGCGCACATAAACATCTGTGGTCTGTTGCTTTAAGTGCAGAGCGTACATCAGGGCCAGTTTCTAAATGTAAGTGCCCTACTTTGAGTGATCTATAGGGGGAACTGAGCCATTTCACAGCACTCAGCTGGCATCGGGGATCAAACCGCTCTGCGAGTCTCTGCCTCCCCCCGCAAGCGCCGCTTTTAAAAGAGAGCTCTAATTTCTGTCTCTAACAGATGGAGGAACATTCATTTCCTACTTTCATGAATTAAATACGTCCTATCCTGAGCTTTTATACAGAGAAACACAACTACGCGAGATAAACTTTTAAAAAACATATGTAAAATTAATAACACATTTCATATTCAGCAATCCCATTATGCTGATCATGGTGACACAGGAGTGAAAGCAAAGTAAAGAAACCAGTGACAGATAATGGACAACGCTCCAGCATCTGCAAGTCATGGCGAGTAAAGCTGCTCTCCGTCTCTCACTGGGCTTATTTGTAGAGATAAGCACAGATTTAATTGATGTCTTCCTCAATTAGAAAGAAGTAACATCACTCAAAACTGTCATTATCTCAACACACCGATTCCTCCAAACGTGAGCTGACGAGCCATGATGTCCTGAAGAAACATTTGGAGATTACAGCACAAAACAGTGACAGATTTTTAAACAAAAAAACATTAGTAGACAAAAAAAGAAGGAAAGCAGGACAGTTTTGAACAACAAAAAAATACAATTCGATTTTTATGATATTTGAGATATTTAAAGAACCCAACACTTGAGCCAAAACCCCATGTTGTACAATACTGTAATAAATTTAATCCTAAAGTCACACCAAAAGTAGACCAATTTGGGTTATTTTGCAACCCAATGATGAGTCAAAGATGGACAAATAGACGGAAGCTTTCAGTTTCATTCATATAAAACATTACTTATAACACGACACAATGCTCCCGAGTCGTTGAATTTTGAACAAAAGAGACATCTGAAAGAAGTAGCCTATATAACAAACTTTATTGTGATCATTTCGCAAAGCAAACCAAAGCTGACAAAGCCACTTTTACTAAGCATCAATACATGCATACTTTCGCATTTTCTTGTGTACAGCAATAGATTATATCTAAAACATTAAACACATTTTATTTCTCCAAATACAGTAAGTCCAACAATTTGTCCTGAGGAGATTAAAGACTCTCGCGTCAGAAAATGATACTGTTGGCCTGATGGGTCATGTAAACAGTGTTGGGTTGGTGTGACCCAATAAAATGACCCAACTGGCTCAACCCATTGGGTGAAAAAGACAACCTAATGTGCACTGCAATGCTTCTAAAACAGAGATGCCCAAACTAGGGCCCGTCGACCAAAATTGGCCCGCAATGACGTTTAACTCATTACCTGCCAGCCTTTTTTTGAAAATTTCCCTGCCAACATTTTTTATGATTTTCACAAGTTTCACAAAGTTCTTTCCAAGAAAATTTTATTTTAAAAATATATAAACATACAAATATATCAAATAAAAGAAGAGACCTTCTGCTTAAAAAAAAAAAAAAAACGGGAAAAAACTTTCATCATATCTTTCTTTTCTCTGTGTTTATAAACTCTTACATATGGGTATCTTTCTTAAAAAATACAAACATTTGAGCAAAAAGCTGAAATAATTGCTTTTTGTGAAGGAATTTTGTTAGAGATCAGATTCAAAATGATTATAAAAAATACACGTGTACAATTTATAAATAATTTTTGGCTTAAATATTTTTATAAATTGGGTAAGTGCACCATCTAGCGGATAATCGCGATTTTACAGATTACCATAAAAACTTTTTCAGGAAAGTTTTTTAGACAAATGTTTTTTCTTAATTGACGAGATAACTTGTCAATGGCGGGGAAAGAGTTAATTTGGCCCTTCAAGCCATGTGAGATAAGGAGAACGAATAAAAGTCATTGACGTAGATGTTCATATTTTTAATTAAACATTTTCTATATATTATATTTAACATAAACAATTATATTTTATATTTAAAAATTTTTGTTTAATTTGTCAATTTAACATTTTCTGATCGAACCGCAAGGGCTGTGATTGATCCAGTAGTAGAAACCCTCCTGTGAGGTAAAAAAATCTGCGTAATTTTTTTTCATAAGCATTTCCACTTGCGACGGTAAGCACCAAGATAGACCAAGTAAGATGGCCAAGTTGAGGAGTGATTTAACTCAAATCCCACAATGGATCACTGTATACAACAATAGTCACTGTCTATTTTCCTCCATCACTGCTGGTCTTCTCAAATCATAAACAACAAAACCTGCTGCTTCGTCTTCATTTGTGGGGCTGTTTCTCAATATGCGTTCTTCAGTGATCTTGCATCCTCGTCTTCTCGCTCTACGTCATCATTAACAATTTAAGTTAAATTCCAATTCTCAAGTACAGAGGACGCATAAAAATACACAGATGTGTTCTTGATATCGAGGATGCATCAAGTGCAGACTTGCGCTCTAAAATCTGGGAAGGTCACGTGACCAACAGGAAGATCGCACACATCTTAATTCTCACACATCTTAATTCTCTTCTGTGTTCTCGCGACCTTCTGAGTTCGTTCTTCCAAGGTCGCCTCCACGAAAACGCAAGTTCGTTCTTTGCGTTCTTGGAATTGAGAAACAGCGTGGGTTTACTCTCCAAGATGCTTCTTCTTTGGTTCTTTTACTGCTACTGTGGGTTACATGCGTGGATACTGCCTACTAGTGGTCTGAATGTGTAATGACGTGGACAACTATGCTTAAGTATATATAAAAAACAATGCACAGCCTAATGCATTGAGGCTATGCTGTAGGACCTACGTACAACTATAATGAGCCCTTAAGCCATTGGTTCCCAAACTTGAAGGGCGCAAGATGGTGCGGTGCCAGGATGGCCCCAGTTTTATGGCATTTTATTATATTACTTTATTGTAAGGGTGGATTCACTACTGTGATTGAGTAATACATTAAACAATAGAATTTATGATAAAGTAATCAAATTTCAGAAAAATATAGCTAGTTTGAGATTGTATTATGTCATGAATTTTCTTTGAGGGAAGGGTGTGTGTAAATGAATGCACCCTAAAGCGGGGCACCAATGGTCTAAGCATTAAGATGTTCCTCTTGATATAAACAAGTTTGATTAGGATTTCTCCAGATAATAAAGTGGAGTGAAGTGTTTAATTCATAACTATGCTCGTTTTGCAGGTTTGTATCTCTTGTAGCTCTTCTATCTCTGAAGAGAACTCGAGTGATCTCTGTGGACTTTCACTTCAAATCTCACTCTTTCATCCAAAATGTTAAAACGCTCGGCATGCAGATCTCCGACCCTGACCCACGCTGCTTCTGAAAACACCAAGAAAAGCTTGTAAAGCTCTCTAGCAGCAGGAAATGATAAAGTGCTTTAATTCAGCGTGGCTTAATCAGAAGTTTTCACAATGGGAAAACATGTTTCACATTTTGTTAGGAGCACGGCAGTGACACTTCTGAAAATGCTAATTATTTTCCTGGAATCTCATTGGCCTTCGTTTATATTTGATGAATCGCTTTGCGTGTTTTCTCACAATTACGCTGACATTGGTGACGCGAGGCTGCAGACTAATGAGAACGAAATCTCAGGCTTTGTGAATATGCTGTAAACTGTAAAATTGCAGCACAAATCTGTAAATGAGCTGGCAATTATCATCTTCTTTTGACTGTGTAGTGACATTTTACTGACTGGATTTCAATGCATCATTTTCATGTTTACATACAGCTGTTGTTTACTCTGTGATGATTGGGTAAATCTCACAAAACTGTCAAGATTACAAGGATTACACAGCTCTTTGGACTCCTGATTATGGCTTTCTATGGTCAAATATTGTTCATATTGTATAACCCGTGTTATATATTTGATCCAAAACGAAAGAATAAAATAAAAATTTAATATTTTTTGCTTAAAGAGCACCTATTGTCCGATTCACGTTATTAAATTTCCTTTGGTGTGTAAGTGTGCATTAGTAGATGTTAACGATATGCAAAAGTTACAAATCGCAAAGTAAACCATGACGCGAGTTATCATCTCCAACGTAAATCTCTTTTCTTGGACTACAACAAACACACGGATTGTAGGCAACAGTTTACTTCCTGGGATTGGTGATGTAGTAAAGACTGACATTATCATAACTCCTCCTGCTTTGGACTAACAACCTGTAATTTAACTCCTGTTAGCATTGCACTGTGAGCGAATCTTTCAAACAGGGTAAGGAGCATCACATTTCCAGCTGACATCAGAGGTATTCAGGGCAATCCCAACGTACAAATTAACTGGCCAATCAGGGACACAGAGCTTTTCAAATCCGTGCGTTTCAGGAAGAGAGTAAAATCTGGAGCTACAAATATGTACGGTATGTGTTTTTTACAATTACTTACCTTTTTGTGTTATTTTTTACTCAAATTTGATTAAAAAACATTTTTTAATAGAATTTGCTCATTTTATTTAGTTAAATTTACTTAGCCACAAAATCTTTTTTTACAGTGAAGGCTGTGAATTTGACCGTGCATGTACGCTTACGTACACGTAAAAAACCCAACTATGCTCTAGGATTTGCGTTAATTGACACGTACTTCCGTATGTGGCGTTTCTTTTTTACACATGGAGAAATGTGCAGATGAACAAAACAAGACTGTGAATGTAAGCAAACTCTGTGTCTTGTTAAATACATATTTCCAGAAATGCTAAAGGAAGATGCGTTTTAAAGGAACACGCCCACATTTTGGGAATTTAGCTTATTCACCGTATCCCCCAGAGTTAGATAAGTCCATACATACCTCTCTCATCTCCGTGCGTGCTGTAACTCTGTCTGACGCAGCCCCCGCTAGCTTAGCTTAGCACAAAGACTGGAAATGCATGGCTCCAGCTAGTATAATGCTCCCAATAAGTGACAAAATAACGCGATCATTTTCCTATTTATGTGTTGTGATTTGTATAGTCAAACCGTGTACAAATAACAAGGTGATATGAGACACAGCGATCTTTTAACAGTATACATACTGAGAACTATATTCTCTGAAGACGAAGCACTGCCGCATGGGCGGAGTGATCTGCTCGCAGCACACGAGAAGCCCCTGGTGAGGAGCAGAGAGTTCGGTCAGAGTTGTGCAAATCACTCCGCCCATGCGGCAGTGCTTCGTCTTCAGAGAATATAGTTCTCAGTATGTATACTGTTAAAAGATCGCTGTGTCTCATATCACCTTGTTATTTGTACACGGTTTGACTATACAAATCACAACACATAAATAGGAAAATGATCGCGTTATTTTGTCACTTATTGGGAGCAGTATACTAGCTGAAGCCATGCATTTCCAGTCTTTGTGCTAAGCTAAGCTAGCGGCCGCTGCGTCAGACAGAGTTACAGCACGCACGGAGATGAGAGAGGTATGTATGGACTTATCTAACTCTGGGGGATACGGTGAATAAGCTAAATTCCCAAAATGTGGGCGTGTTCCTTTAAGGTGGTGTATGTGAATTATAGCAGCATCTATTGGTGAGATTGCAAATTGCAATCAACGGACCACCCCTTAATTTTGAAACACATATGGTAGCCGCCACAGGACAAACATGTCGTTTGAGACAACGTGGGGATGAAACGCGCTCTGTTGTACAGTTGGTCCATTTAGGGCTACTGTAGAAACATGCTGGTGACTTCCATGTAAGGGGCCCCACAGCATATGGAGATAAAAACGGCTCATTTTAAGGTAATAAAAACAATAAAGTTAATTATGTAAGGCCTTTATATACCACTGATAATATGGTCTGTTAGATCATATTGCATTTCTGTCATAAGATCCCCCTAGAAGTTACAATGCACCTTTAGAAAAGGTCATGCCACATTGATCACATGTTCACACTCAGTAGATCTATATGTATTGATCAGTCATAGTATGTCATAGCAGATCATGATTTCAGACAACACTTTCAGTCTCGCCTCAAGAGATCGACACTGAATTGAATCTCCTGTCAGCTTTGATTATTACTAAACAGCTAATGAAACAGCATCACAAAAACAGGAAAGTATATTTGAATGTTGGATGACCCTGTTACTGTTCTAATAAAGAAAAATGTGTTAACCTTAAACTCAAACTAATAACAGCCGTCAGCCCAGCTGGTCATGCGACATTCTCACCAAATCAATGCCACGGTAGAAATAAAACTCCTCACGCATTATTACACACAGGTAACAGAAGGTCGAACCAAGTGCATTGCATTGTGGGATGTAATGTTGAACACAATGTGCTTTGATTTATACTGCAGTTTGGCAAATATAATAAGCTACTGGGATATTTCACCAGAAATACAGACTCCACATACTGCGCACAGCAGATTCAGTATACAAATATAAATGTAAAAGTGCTCCAAATACAGACTGAAGTCAAAACGAAACACACGAGCAAACAATATTTGATCAGGTAAAATAATCATAAGACACAAAGTAACATCACTGTGGGAATCGCCTGCAGAGACGCGTCCTCAATCCTCACACAGTATCAGCCTCACTTTAAAATAAACAACCATAAAATTCAAGGTCACCGCCAGAAAGCACAATCTTGTTAAGCGTGACGGATCCATCTGAGACTGATATTGTAGTTCATCTTACAACTCTTGACTAGAGAAACTCAGTTATAAATCATCAACAACAAATATTCACAGCAGAAAGAAAAGTTGAATAACAAATCTGTTGACATTTTTAAAAGATTTGATTTTTTTTGTTGAAGGGACATTCCACACAATTTTCCAACCTTCCTAGAGTTAAACATTAGATTTTTACAGTTTTGGAATCCATTCAGCTGATCTCTGGGTCTGGCAGGACCACTTTTAGCATAGTGTAGCATAATCCATTGAATCTGATTAGACCATTAGCATCGCTTTCAAAAATGACTCTAAGAGTTTAGATATTTTTCCTATTTAAAACTTGACTCTTCTGTAGTGTTAAGACCGACGGAAAATTTAAAGTTGTGATTTTCTAGGCTGATATGTCTAGGAACTATACTCTCATTCTGGAGTAATAATCAAGGACTCTGCTGATGTAACATGGCTGCAGGAGGCGCAATGATATTACGCAGCAGCGGAAAATAGTCCCCTTGGTAACTTTCAATATCTGGAGACTATTTTCGGGCACTGTGTAACATCATGTCATTTTTAAGCGCAATGCTAATGGTCTAATCAGATTCAATGGATTATGCTAAACTATGCTATAAGTGGTACCACCAGACCTGGAGATCGGCTGAATGGATTTCAAACGTTAAAAATCAAATGTTTAACTCTAGGGGAGTGTCCCCTTAATCATTGTACTGTACACGTATCACAATATAGCCGAGTCTTGGGAGATTTTTCTCTGACCTGACTGATCTTCACACACATCGAGGGACCTGTCAAGGCCAGATGATGAACTATCATTCAGGAGATTGTTTGGTGAGCAACTGTTCCTTTCAATACTTTGAGTATTTAATCTAGTTTATAAAGTTAATGGGGACTTTTGACCCCATTCAATTCACCTTTAATTTATCGGTTCTGTTTCGCACCCACTCAGTCCATCTCACAAACCTGAAGTAGTACTTACCTCATAATGTGCTCTAATGCAGGGTTTCCCAACATGTGGGTGGAAAGTGAAAAATCAATGAAAGACGATGCAACACCAAAATCATATGATGCAAAATATATAAATGCAACATCAAATGAAACCAAGTGGCATTGATTCTGATGCATGTAGTGCTGGTAGGTCTACTGTGATTACAATATAGGTCGATAACAATCTTGCTATAAAATGCGTATAGGTTTCAATACGTGCCGATACTGTAAGACAATATGGTATATTGGGATATTCCCTTTTTTGTATGATGGGATATGTCTTTTTTTTTTGCAATACGTATCACCATACATGGGTTGCGCTGCGATATGCTGCGCCACATTGCGATACTGTGAATAAAAAAGGAGCTCGCCGGTATATTGGACTATTTCCTATTTAAGGAAAATAATATAATTTTAGGAAAGCTGTCATTAGGTACGTTTACATGCAACCAAATAAGCACTTCTTTGTAATCGTATTGATGGCTCAATGGTACTTAAAAGCCTTCATGTAAACACCTTAATCAATGATTGGGGGCAATAGGATGCAAATTTGGATCGTATTGAAGGGGGTGGTGTAGTCCAATATGTGATCCGATTATCAGAAGAAAAGTATGCATGTAAATGCATGAATCGTAGTGTTTTCTCAATCTAATGCAAAAATGCATTGTGCACATGCACAGAACATTTGTGCTCACATCATGTTTACATCATGTTTACCTCTTATATCACATGATTCTCGTCACAGAAACATAAAATAGCAATTGCAACATGCATTATTAAGGTAATGGGGTCACCCGCCGCACATTCTGCAGCGTTCATGTGTAGGCTACTTTCATAACATTAGGCTACATAAAGCAATAAAATAGCGTTGTGCCTCTTGAAAAGCTTGTTTTCATTGCCTATATCTAAAAACTTTTTAGATAATAGTTAAATATAGATAGATAAATTATAGATAATTAGTTAAATATAATCTCTGTTACTATTGATCAATGAAGTATGGGAAACAATGTAGTAAAAGACTCCAGAAGTTCAGTTCCGATTTATATTTTTACTACAAAAAGTAAATGAACCATTACATTAACATATAAGATAAATTTGCACCTGAAAAACATAACTGTGGGTTTACACCACATGCGAGTTCAACGATTTGCGCGAGTAGATTACATAAAAAGATCAGACGCATCCTCGCGTGGGGCGATGCGAATGATGCGACATGGGCTGCACATTTCCCGCGAAAAAACACACACTTTTCGCTTCAAACGCGTCTTCGCCCAAGTTGAAAATTTCAACTCAAGCGAAAAATTTGCATGACACAAAGTTTAATCCCGCGAGTAATCTAGAGCGAGTAATGCGATGCCCCACGTTTGGTGTGTATGTAGCATAAGCCTGCATAACATTGTCGGCAATGTGGCTGCTATTAGACTTGTTGTCAAACAAATGTAAAACTAACAGTAGTTGATATTCCATTATCCGCCAAATTGTGCAAACAAAAAATACATATTAGTCAAAATTCCCATTTATTGCAAAAAATGTAGTGGCAGGCAATTGAAAAAAATGAATATATCAAAAAACTGAAAAAAAACATTTACAGGTCTTCTGGCATGCGCAAAAGTCACATAAACATTCTTTAAAGAAGCTAAATTGCGTAATATGACCTCCTAGAAGCACCCCATGCCATTAATGCTTGGATAGTATGCATACATCTCCTTTAGTTAAATTAAAGTCGAACACATAATGGCTAGTGTTGTGGCTGTGATATGTAGACCTACCAAAACCTGTCACCATGACTTTTAAAAAAAGACTTAATTATGCTTTAGTTGCATAACATTAGTTGCCAGAAGCCCGTCATTTCCCAATATCAACATTTAGAAAATACTGCAAAAGTTTAACACATATCTGTAAAGGAAACTAAGCTACAGATGTTGCCATTGTGTTTCCTTACGAAATCTTCAGCAAAGTTGCAAAACAAAGTTGCGAACCACTTCTTTAATCAATCATAGCTCCACACCTCGACAGCTAAAAGCAGCGTAGTTAGACCCCATCAAAGACTTTTATAAACACCACACGTTCCTACATCCTAGGTGTGCTGTGTGATTTTCCAGAAACTGGTTTTCTTTTATAAGTCAAGTTATAAGCCACCGAGTAAGCAGCCAGATATTTTGTGATTGATTTGTTGAGACCTAATCAAGTGTCTCCACGCCGCCTCATAGACACAGAGAAATAGAGCCAATTAACTTTGTCTTGAAAATGTTAAGAAATATGTGCATGTGACTGGCAGAAGCGCACGGCGAACATCTTCTCACATTTATTTTGAAGCGCTTGATTTATGCGGGACTATCAAGCTCCCCGGAGCATGCAGGGTTAGCCCTAAACCCTTGCACTCGTTCGCTTGGCCAGACATGCGTTGATGGAGTGGGCGGCTAGCCGTGAAGTTATAGGACGCTATTGATTAGCTGCCTGTATTAGCGTAGCCACCCATGGAGATGAGAGACTCTTAGCACTTCTGAAATAAACACAGACACTCGAGTAATAACACACATTCATTAAAGTCTGGTGGCAGGAGTGAAGGACTTTGTGGCAGGAAGTGCTAACCCCCTTTATTAACATACTGAGGAAAATAATTGGCACCTAGCGTAGCGTGGTGATGCTAGCGTAGCATGAAGAAGTTGCTCAATGCTAAATCGTGACTGCCGTTTTATGGCATGTACAGGCTTTTGTTTGTCAAAAAACATATAAATATGCTTGTGCTAAAAGTGACAGCTGTCATACGGTTTGTGGAAAACACATGTGCGGAACAAAAACTCGGGTTTGTGTGTTATGTGAAGATCAGACCGCAATCAGATGCTAAAAGCGTAATTACCCACCAACAGCAGCTTGGATAAACAAACAAACAAACACTTGATTTTGCATAGCTGTTTATACAGATCACTCCAGCAAGACGTTTAATATTGACCAAATAATGATCGCATGTAATACTGCATCACTAATATACAAATTATTATACAGATCCAGTGCTGAATGTTGATTGATCAATTCATCATTACAGCTGAATATAATAACAGCTATGAATTAATATTTAGCTGTTTACCAGCAAATGGGGGAAGTGAAATTATGGTTTGAATAAATGTATTATTGGATTTATTAGAGATATTTCTCATATGGCAGACTGTGGAGCTTCTGTGAGATGTTGAGATCAAAAAGTGAAACCGAACAGCTACTACTAGGGGTTTATCCAGAGAGACACCTGCCCGTAAGAGCCAAACAGACAGAAAATTCTTTCATCCTTCTCTGTTGGGACTTGCAAAAGTGTTTCAGTTCAAACACTTGTGCTTTGGTTCAAGTTTTACGGTCAGCAGGTTGCGACTAAGGTGCCCTTGAGGTGCCTACCTTTCCCCCAATTGCTCCCCGGGCGCTGCAGTGATAGCTGCACAACGGACCTTTTTTGTACAGACATAAAGTCATTCTGTTCAGATATGAGAACAGTGGATGAAAAATCCCACAGACTTCTACTGAAAGCGTAATTCTGTAATTCATCAAAGAGTGTAAAATTAGGGATGTTCATGTCTGATAAGATTTAAATATTAAATTGTCATTGAGTAAAATACAGCTGACCGTTGTCTGTGACCCGGTAAAACAATACAAACATTTTATATAATTTGAACGTGCAAACAGCAGCAACAGATCAGCAACAGAACCAGGATTCATTCATACATAAGCAAATTTTCACACAACATTACATTATTAAAGAGCACGCGATCAGTCCAGAGAATTAATATCAGAGGGCAGATTGACTCTTTTTCATCTACCACAAGCAGGACACATTTTAAAAAGTTTTGCTTTTGCGTCTTCTTTCTCTGTTTATGTAAAAAAAGAGATGTTAGTGGTTAGGGTCTAGGACAGGGGTTTTCAAACTGGGGGGCGGGGCCCCCAGGGGGTCGCAAGATGGTGCCAGGGGGGGCCCAGTTTTATGACATTTTATAAAATACATTAATTTATCATGAATTCTGTGTAATTAAACATAAAAAATAAGGCTACTAACCAAAAGCACTACTTTTTTTGTATAATTTAATATGTGTTTTAGTAAAATGTTGAGTTTAGAACATTTTTTTGTCACAAATTTTCTTTGGGGGGCCGCGAAGGAATGCACCATACACAATGGGGGCCACACGCTGAAAAAGTTTGGGAACCACTGGTCTAGGACAGAGGAGATCAGCAAAGGTCTGTCTGGACGCCCGCTAGACATCTGCGTGCAGCTTCCAAATCATACTCAGACACGGATACATATGCAGTACAAATCATTTTTCAAACAAATGATTACTTTACCAGACCATTGTTTCATTTACAGGAGATTCACAAATTAAGGATGAAAAAGTCGAAAGATGTCTGTAGGTGCATGTCGACATTCAACGTGCATTAACAGTTTTTTTCTGATAATATTAATCGGTCAAAAATTTGTACATTTGTTTATTAGTTAACCGGTTAACCCTAACCCTATGAACATCCCTAATTTAAATCTAACTTCAGTAAACTTGCTACAATAGTTTAGGCTGTTTGTCTTTCCAGTAACCCTAACAACCATGAAGCAATTCCCTAGCAACTGCTCAGAATACCCTAAAAACCATCAGACAATGCCCACGCAACTGTTTGGAATAACCAGGCAACCATCAAGCAATGCCCTAGCAACCGGTCAGAATAACCCAGGAACCATCAAGTAGTGCCCTAGCAACCACTCTGAATACAGTGGCAACTATCAAGCAATGCCCTAGCAACTGCTTGGAATACCTTGACAACCATTAAGCAAGGCCCCTGCAACCGATAGGAATACCCTAGCAACCATGAACCAAGGCCCTAGCAACTGCTTGGAATAACTCAGCAACCATCATGAAGTGCTTTACCAACTGCTCGGAATACCTTTAAAAACATGAAGCAAGACCCTACCACCTGCTCGGAATACCCTAGCAACCATCAAACAGAGCCCTAGTTTCTGCACTAGTACCCCTGGCAACATGCAAGCAATGTCCTTGCAACCACTCCGAATACCCCGACAACCATCAAGCCATGCCCTAGCAACCACTCTGAATACCCTGGCAACCATCAAGTACTTCCCTAGCAACCACTCAGAATTCCATGGCAACCATCATGAAGTGTCCTGGCAACCCCTCAGAATACCCCAGCTACCATCATGAAGTGCCCTCCCAACTGCTCAGAATACCTTGATAAACATGAAGCAAGGTCCTACCAACCGCTCAGAATACCCAAGGAACCATCAAACAGTGCCCTAGCTATCGCTCAAGTACCCCTGGCAACCATTAAGCCATGCCCTAGCAACTGCTCAGCATACTTTGAAAACCATCAAGCAAGCCCTAGCAATCACTTGGAATAACCCAGCAACCATCAAGCAATGCCCTTGCAACCACTCCGAATACTCTGGCGACCATCAAGCAATGCCTACCCAGGCAACCATCAAGCAATGCCCTAGAAACCACTCTTAATACCCTGGCAACCACCAAGCAATGCCCTAGCAACCACTCTTAATACCCTGGCAACCATCAAGCAATGCCCTAGAAACCACTCTGAATTCCCAGCCAATCATACTTCAAAAAGTTAGGTGTAGTCCAAGTTTTAGGTTGGTGCAGATAGCAAAGAGACTCCAATACAAATACAGTGATGCTTTCTTTTCCCAGAAAGAATATAAAACATGTATGTTGGTTAGATAATTCAGTTTAAAAAATATCACATATAACATTTTAGCCCTAAAAACAACTATATAAAACTATAAAAAAGATTTAAAAAGATCCAAACTCTGTTTTCATGGTACGACCTTTACACTAACAAAATAAAGAAACCTTGCGCTGCCTGTCCGTCTTAAATCAAAGATGAATCGATAAACATGTTTCTTTCTCTGTATGATATCCTCGGTAAAAGCTCTATACATTTGACTGTATCCCCATGAGCCGAACACCTTCAACCGCCACAGCACGAAACACTACCTGTATGATGGGGAATAATACACCGATCGCAGCACAATCCGGCCTGCTGCAGCTGTCAGAATTTATATGGGGCTGGAAAAGTAACACAAGAGCAACACTCTGAAACACTCATCTCTGATAAAGTCTGCCATTTCAGCCTGCGGTCAAGAGAGACCCTGTATGCTAATGTCTTTTATCTCTGGTCTTTAGATGCAAAGTCGAGAATCGATACTTTTTGAAAGGCATTTTAATGCAAAAGACAACATTTATATTATGCTGTGACCAACATTATTAAAGCACACCAAGCAACCCACAGAAAAGCTAAATCACAAATGTTTCTCTGTGATGGAAATGAGATCATTAAATGAATGTACAGTATGCATAACTACAAAACATTACTTGGTTTTAAAGTAGCCCCTACTGGGTGATATCCTATACGCTTATGACACATACAACCCTGCTATGCAGTTTTACATTTAACTGTATTTAATTGTTTTAATCAATTTTATTTGTTTTTGTTTATTTAATGTTTGTTGCAGGAAAATAATGAAATCACACAAATCAGGTTAATTTAACTCTATTTTAACATTATGGTAGCGAGTTGCATAAACTCATAAAATGAAAAGTAAACGAATGTTACGTTGATTTTCTGAGATGAACAAACAACTTTCTGCAAATGTTAAGCAAGGGAAAACCAGCAACCAAATATTTCTTACACACAATTTAAAACTCTAGTCTTCACAGTGAATGAAATGACATCCGCAATCCATTTTACTTTATGTATTTTTGTGTTATTCCAAGTGAAACACGATGTTAAACAAGACCGGGAACAGACTGGATGATGAAACTCAGGTGGTGGTTAGAGGGGCTGAAAAATAAGATAAATTGTGGACATCATCCATAAAGTAAAGCAGTTTTAGAAGCGCAGCAAGTTATTATCATTTGATGACAGACTGAAAGATTTTATTTCTTTGCAATAACATGCACTGACAAATAGTGCACAATAAGACCAAGAATAAATGTGTGGAAAGTTTTATGTCGTCTTTAAAAACAATGAAGGCATGCAGAGCTCTTTCCACTGTCAGAAAAAAATTGACCCAAGCTGTCCCAGGGGCAGTGCCCCACCTCTTAGGTACTAATATTAATTCTTTGGTACTTTGGTAATGCGCACTCTTTTGCAGCAGTATTTACCTCTGAGGTACTAATGCACACACTTTTGCAGCAGTATTTACCTCTGAGGTACTAATGCACACACTTTTGCAGCAGTATTTACCTCTGAGGTACTAATGTACACACTTTTGCAGCAGTATTTACCTCTGAGGTACTAATGCACACACGTTTGCAGCAGTATTTACCTCTGAGGTACTAATGCACACTTTTTTGTACCAGTTTACCTCTGAGGTACTAATGTGCACTCTTTGGTACTTATATTTACCTCTGAGGTACTAAAGTGCACTCTTTGGTACTTGTACGTACCTCTGAGGTACTAACGTGCACACTTTGGTACTTGTATGTACCTCTGAGGTACTAACGTGCACACTTTGGTACTTGTATGTACCTCTGAGGTACTAACGTGCACTCTTTGGTACTTGTACTTACCTCTGATGTACTAACGTACACTCTTTGGTACTTGTACGTACCTCTGAGGTACTAATGTGCACTCTTTGGTACTTGTACGTACCTCTGATGTACTAACGTGCACTCTTTGGTACTTGTACGTACATCTGAGGTACTAATGTGCAGTCTTTTGTACCAGTATTTACCTCTGAGGTACTAATGCACACTCTTTTGTACCAGTATTTACCTCTGAGGTACTAATATGCACTTTTTTGTACCAGTATTTACCTCTGAGGTACTAATGTGCACTCTTTGGTACTTGTACGTACCTCTGAGGTACTAACGTGCACACTTTGGTACTTGTACGTACCTCTGAGGTACTAACGTGCACACTTTGGTACTTGTACGTACCTCTGAGGTACTAACGTGCACACTTTGCTACTTGTACGTACCTCTGAGGTACTAACGTGCACTCTTTGGTACTTGTACGTACCTCTGAGGTACTAACGTGCACTCTTTGGTACTTGTACGTACCTCTGAGGTACTAACGTGCACTCTTTGGTACTTGTACGTACCTCTGAGGTACTAACGTGCACACTTTGGTACTTGTATGTACCTCTGAGGTACTTACGTGCACTCTTTGGTACTTGTATGTACCTCTGAGGTACTAAAGTGCACTCTTTGGTACTTGTATGTACCTCTAAGGTACTAACGTGCACACTTTGGTACTTGTATGTACCTCTGAGGTACTAATGTGCACTCTTTGGTACTTGTACGTACCTCTGAGGTACTAACGTGCACTCTTTGGTACTTGTACGTACCTCTGAGGTACTAAAGTGCACTCTTTGGTACTTGTACGTACCTCTGAGGTACTAACGTGCACCCTTTGGTACTTGTACGTACCTCTGAGGTACTAACGTGCACCCTTTGGTACTTGTACGTACCTCTGAGGTACTAACGTGCACCCTTTGGTACTTGTACGTACCTCTGAGGTACTAACGTGCACCCTTTGGTACTTGTACGTACCTCTGAGGTACTAACGTGCACTCTTTGTTACTTGTACGTAGCTCTGATGTACTAACGTGCACTCTTTGGTACTTGTACGTACCTCTGAGGTACTAACGTGCACCCTTTGGTACTTGTACGTACCTCTGAGGTACTAACGTGCACCCTTTGGTACTTGTACGTACCTCTGAGGTACTAACGTGCACTCTTTGTTACTTGTACGTAGCTCTGAGGTACTAACATGCACTCTTTGGTACTTTTATGTACCTCTGAGGTACTAACGTGCACTCTTTGGTACTTGTATGTACATCTGAGGTACTAATGCACACTCTTTTGTACTAGTATTTACTTCTGAGGCACTAATGCAGACTTGTTTGTACCAGTATTTACCTCTGAGGTACTAACATGCACTCTTTGGTACTTGTATGTACCTCTGAGGTACTAATGTGCACTTTTTGGTACCAGTATGTACATCTGAGGTACTAATTTGAACTCTTTAGTAGCAAAGGCATACTTCTTCAGAGGGGACCGTTCCAGTGACAGGTAGGGACCATTTTTGATCATTTTTTTCTAAAAGTGTAGTTCATGTAGCTCACGCCTGGATAATTCAGCATGTTTACATGACAAACCATAATATGGAGTGTTAAAAGTGAAATAGCTTGTCCCTCTTGAAGTCATATCCATAGTTACAGACATAAATAGAGCATGTGATGAAAGCACAGGCTACAGAAAACTAAATTACAACTATAAAAGGGCCTGAATTAGTATTATGGGGTCGTGCGGTCCTGCAGGCAGATTACAGCACAGAGAAGAGTCCTAATGTCCCTATGTAGAGAAAAACATCCACTGCTTCGCAGAAACTCATTGGTCTGTTTGAAGAATATGTGTATAGTCTATACTGGACACAATAACCATTACTATAGTGACTCACATCCTATATACCTTGAAAATAGGAGTGCAAATATGGGAAATGGTCTCTCATGAACAGCGCTCTATTTTAATCTTGTGCAAAATAAAGTCAAAGTTGCTTAAAGAAGCCTAAGAGATTGTAAGTGATGTAACATTGAGGAAACATTCACCTGATGTGCTCTGGAAAACCTCAATCAGTTTAACTAACCCACAACTTTAACAGAAAGCTATTAAAAGAGATCTCATTGAAATCCTATTAGTGTGAGAGACGACCTCCTGCTGAAATAATCAACCTTGTTTGTTCATCTGTTTGTTTGGGGTTATTATGCAGATTTATATAGTAAAGCATTGAAGGCATAACAAGGCTGAGTGCAAAATCATCATCAGAGTTATATCAGCTTATGCTGTTTTCATAACTGAAAGACGTGTGTGTACGCACCGCCATCCGCTTAATGTGTTCTGTGAGTTAGTAGCGCATTAGTGATAAACTTTATCGGACAATAATCAACCTCTGTGTGACACTAAACAGAAAACTACTGTATGGGAAGGGAACGACATTCAAACAGTTGTTACTGCAATTTCTGATTTCCAGCCTAAAAGGCATTTCAGCTTTCTGTAAGTCTACTGTCTTGTGGTTGACGACAGAAAAAGTGAAGTTTCCTGCAGGGGTAAATTAACCCGTCTGGGAGGGTCTTAAAATATCTCCTTAACTAGGACGATTTAAGACAGTTTGGGTGGGTTAGCTGAATGTTTCAAGCTTGAATTTCACACATGCACTGTAGTGTAAGGATGCCTGACTCATTTCATTTCAATGAACCAGTAAAAAACTCTTAATTCATTAGTTCATTAAGTTCATTAAACGCTTGCTACGTTTCAACAGATAGTTGTTCAACTGTAAATACCATGTGTCCACTGTTCTGACAATAATGATTAGCTCCATTTCACTCTTTGAAGCCCTCCACAAAATCAGACACATCTAAAAAATACTATTGTATAAATAAGATATATAGATCTATCTATACCATAGCATACCATATGACACCATACTACCCAGCGGGCACCTTGACGTCAATTTGACATCAACAAATAGTCAAGATTTTGACCACCATGTATGACGTGCATGAATATGCATATTTTCATTATATTTTGTAATTATTTCCTTGTGGTTGTAAAGAGGCCCAACAAAGGTATCAAACTGACATGTTTTTTGTGGTCTCTATATCTCAGGTCAATATCATTGACATTAAATTGATGTTGATTTGATGTCAGGAAATAAGATGTCAAATTGACGTTAAATTTATGTCAAAACAATGTCTGAAAAAGTATATTTATTATTCATTGTAAATCAATGCGACTCATGTTTAACATCTTGAAAGTTGTAATAGGGAGAGTTAAAAATGTAATAAACACGTGCAAATAAACTATTATTGTTTTTTATTATTATTATATTTTCATCACAGTGTCTAAAATATAACATTTTAAATATAAATTTGAAAAATACCATTAATAATAAAATAACATCAAGACGTTTATATGTTTCATTCATACAAGTCAGTTTGGAATGTTTGATCCTGACAAAAAAGAAGCGAGGTAATCTCGCGAGATTACACGATACTGGAGAGTTTAACGGCTGTCTGCGTGATCATCGAGAAGTGCATCGAGGTAAGGAAATATCAAGTCAATAAGTCAATGTTTAAAACGCGTAACATAATTTTATTCACACATAAAATGTTGTATGACAAAAAGCACGATGCCAATTAATTGTGTTTTTCTGTAAATTGTGAACGTATCCGTTATAATGGTTTATTCGCTATTCCACGGGATGTTCCCGCCGAAATTGGACTACGGTTACATGAATATGATTGTAATATGAATATTAATCAATTAATATTATATCGGGTGTTATCAACTTAACCACATTGTTGTTTATTGCTTCAGAAAAGCACATAAATGTAAGGGCTTTTTGGACAACTGTTCGGTAGAAAAGCGTTGATATCGTAGTTCAGTCAGTTTATCCGAGAGGTCTTACAGGCGCCACAGACACCTCTGTCAGAGTCATTTGTAAAGAGGAGCAGCACGGCAGCTGGATGAGTGCGGTCAGTTAATTAATGCTGCTTGCTTAATTTCGTGTTACTGATTAAGTGTTTATACTTAAAGTTAGATGATATGTTGGTGTTTTATGGCTCGCGGATTTGCAATAACTGCATTTATCAGGCAATCACACGTTACGTCACATGCTTATGCTTGTACCTGCGGTCGCTCGCGCTGTATCCACAATTTAAAGCAGAGAATAGACTCTGAACTCCTTTGTAAGAAAAAGTCAAGCAGTGTAAGTTTTTGGCATGTGCTATTTGAATTGAAATGAAGTGTAATGGTGTTATTTTGCTTACTTCTCTTGATGAATAATTAGCACGTTTAATGGAACTTGAAAATATTAGTTATATATAAATGTGCTCTTGTTTTCAGTGTATTTTTATAAATCTTTTGTAATGTCTTTGTTATCAGAGCCCTTCAAATTAAACATAGTGATGGTGATCTTGTCAATGCTGAGATTTTAATGCATCAACAGCCATTACATCTATCTGGATCAGGTAACGTTGTGACATGTTAACCCTGATATTTTACAGTATATACTTAAATGCAGTATGCAAGTGTATGCATTACATTCTGATAAAGGTCATCATTTATAGAATTATCTTTTACTATTGCACTAATTTTACTTTTTTATATGTTGTCAGGATTGAACAAGAAACAGACAGCAAGGGTTGTCAGGTCAGAAACGTGATGACACACAAACATATGAAACTTCACAGGTGAGCTTTTTAAAAACACCTGCTACTTGTTTCTCAGTACTGGTTTATCATTGTCATTAGGAAAATATAAGAAAATAATTCAGTATGCAATGGTCACTGTTCAGCACAGCACTTAATTTCTTCTGTATGTCACTATTCCCTCTATAGTACATGTTTCAGACCCTTCGTTTTCAATAGACAGACACAGAAGTTAATTCATAGTTCAGAGTGGATGTTGATGCAAGTTTTAAAGAGGCTTCATATTGACAGACAAAATGGATCTTTGTGGTTGTGTACATAACAGCATTTCTTTCTGTCTTATCTTTATTATGGCTGTGACATAGGGCTGGGTAAAAATATCGATTCATCAATGCATTGCAATTATTTGTTCCTCAATTCAATATCGATTCATCAAATCCTATGAATCGATTCAGCCTACCGGCCAGTGGCGGCGCTGTGGGTGGGCAACACTCCAGCGCCCGCTCCCCGAGGTAATTTGATCCGGCCCTTTATGTAGTCTGTGAAAAAGACATCTCTAGAATAAATAAATGTAGAATTAAAATAAATGTATTTGGACAACGGGCCCTACAGTTATGAGCGTGCATCTGTTACGGCATGAGATGCAGAGCGCGCGTCACGTGACTGGCGCGAGCAGCTGTGTCACGTGTTTATATTCGCGCTTTGGTCTACCGCGAGCCGCTCGCGCCCGCATATCAAGACGCGATAGTGGTGAGACCACGGACTCTATGGCTGTTTTAACTCCTTGTATTTCCATATACATTGATATGTTGGCTCAATGATGACTTGCTTATCCACAATGACATTAGATGTCTTAATAAAGGAAACGCATTGAAACGATTAGTAACAGTTAATCACCCATCGCGCCCAACACCTGCACCACTGAACGCGTATCTACTGACAAACATACACCTGATTTTACTGCTCTAGCGAAATCTAAAAGTATAATTTCTCTTATTAGAAGCTAGACTAATGTTTGCCAATTATTAAGATGGCTGTTGTAGTTTAAATAGAGGTAGTGAAATAATTAGCTTTGACAAAAACAGCATAAAACAATGTTATGTTACATATTGTAAACTTTTTTGTTATGTGTACTAAAGTGAGTAAATAAGTTAAATTCTCAATGAGTGTGATATGGCTCTTATTTACCCCTTTATATGTAAATTAAAGCATCTTACAGTGCACTTATGTTGTTATGCAGTTTTAAAATACAACATATGAACATGTCTGGATGTAGAAAAAGCCTACTTGGACATCTTACAATGCACTAATTTTGTTGTATGCAGTTTGAAAATACATGTTTGTAGAAAAAGCCTATTGTACAATGCACTGATTTTGTTGTTATGCAGTTTAAATAAAAATGTAGTCATAATCACTGATATATCTTCGGCCCCTTATTTGAGATGCTTTTCATGAACTGGCCCCCATGACAAACTAACTGAATAGCCCTGCTCTAGTGAGAGCGTTCAGCGTTGTACAAGACACGCTTTACCAAAACACGCTTTACCAAAACAGCAAGATGGCAAACAGCAGCTGCACTCCGTTCAATTCTGCACTAAAAGCTAAAATTAAAATATAGGCTACTCAGGTACTTAATTACTTGTGTATCTACTTATTATTGAATCGATATTGAAGCAAACAGATCAATATCGAATTGAATCGAATTGAATCGAAGCCTCAAGAATCGGAATCGAATCGAATTGTGAAATTCCTAACAATACCCAGCCCTACTGTGACAGTATTTTACCACCGCCATGGTAATGCACCAATTCACCACTGTGGTGCGGTGGTTTATATAATGTGTTTGTGTGAGGGGGGAGGTATATATCTTTTATATATATATATTGAAAATAAAAAATGTAAACAAAGATCATATATGATGTTTCTTAACAAACGTGTGTGTTCATAGGCGGCAATTTCTTTTTCCACCGGTGGGTGCTCATCACAACCTCCAGCTTTACTGGACACCAGGTGCTCTGGAGCGCTCAAAAGCTTTGAAGAGGTGGAAAGCAGTGCAGTCATGTTTTCGTGTGATTTTAGATGCGAATTGTAAAGTTAAAGGTAATGTTTTTTCTGTGTTTTTGATTGTGTTCATGTTTTGTGTGTAAAAAACAATATTTTTCACACAATTTACTGTATAGCGCTGTTTTCACTGTCCTCAAAACGGGCTGATGTCTTCCTTGTTCTATGAAGTCCCTCCTTCAGAATTATGTAACGAGTTCTGCTTGTGTAGTTTGTTTAGTGTGTTTAGACAGCAGCTTAGCTTAGCCAGAGCTAGGGCTGCACGATTAATGGCACGTGATTGTCACGCGCATCTCGTCAGTAAAGCTGGTTTCTTGATAAGTAATAAATCACCATCAGCTGCTTTCAGATGGAGCGCCATTTACTACACAGAGCCATAGTTCACTGACAAAAGGGGAAATAAATATCGCATTCATAATCGGAAATGATTTCACGTTTTGTCAGTAAACTACGGGTCTGTGTAGTAAATGGCGCTTCATATGAAAGTAGCTGATGGTGATTTATTACTTATCAAGGGGCTTTACTGACGAAATGCGCGTGACAATCGTGTGTAATTAATTGTGCAGCCAGAGCCATTTGAGCTTAGCTGACGCCTGACATGTTCCTGTGGGCAGAGGTTAGTCATAGCTCATCATTCAACTTGGAAGTAGAGGGCTGTAGTACAAATTGGCCGTTCGCTGTAGGATTTTGTTACAGGTGGGAGCGGAGCGGAGCGCCCCTGTCGCGGGTCATGCTCCTCCTTCTGTTTCCACCCCGAGGACGTCCCAAAATGCCCCAATGACCAAACAGACAAGAGGAATAAAATGTAACAGTCTTTATTTAATTAAAAACAGGGAAAAGGGAAGGGTTCTAAAAATGGTGAGCTTTTTGGAACTGAGGGAACAGTGATCCGAGTCACTTCTGACTCTTCACGTGGACTGCAGGTAAGTCTTCTTGACTTTCCCTCTCTCTTCGTCTCCACGTGAACTACAGGTAAGTCTTCCCGGCTTCCTCTCTTTGCGTCTCACAGGTGAACTACAAGTGAACGTTTCTAGCCTCTTTTCCTGAGCTCAGAAGGATAGATACAGGTAAGTACACTGGTAAATAAGCAGGTAAGTACACTGGGCTTGCAGCTTCGGGCGTAAGTGGTAAGTGGCTTTGGGCGTACAGGGAGGTATGCAGGTGAGTACACTGGTAAGTAGCTTTGGGCGTATAGGGAGGTATGCAGGTGAGTACACTGGTAAGTAGCTTCGGGCGTACAAGGAGGTCTACAGGTGAGTACACTGGTGAGTAGCTCTAGGCGTAGAGGGAGGTATACAGGTGCGTACACTGGTGAGTAGCTTTGGGCGTGCAAGGAGGTATACAGGTAAGTACACTGTTAGGTAGCTTTGGGCATACACAGGGGAGTATACAGGTAAGTACACTGGGCTTTAGGCGTACAGGGAGGTATACGGGTGGGTACACTGGTAAGTAGCTTTGGGCGTACACAGGGGAGTATACAGGTGGGTACACTGGTAGGTAGCTTTGGGCGTACACAGGGGAGTATACAGGTAAGTACACTGGGCTTTTAGCTTTTAGGCATACAGGGAGGTATACAGGTGGGTACACTGGTAAGTAGCTTTGCAACTTGAACTTACTGGCAAGGGAATGGGCGGATGTACAAGGCTTATCCTTCTTGACACTCTGGTGGTTGGAGCAGACGTATAGGCACACAACGACTTCTAGTCTTCCTCTCTCGAACAGACTTACGACGACCACTTAGGCGCCGACTTCAGGGCATAGGATAACACAATCCCACGATGACACAGAGCCCTTGGCTCAGACCTGCAGGCTGGCAGCAAAGATACACAATCTCTTCGACAATAACAATACTTCAAGGAACATGCAAGGAGGATTACACCACCTCTTAGCTTCAGGCAGGAAAGGGGCAGATGGAGGCACCGGGTGAGGCGGATTGTTGTTTAGACAAACGCACCCACTAGATGGGGTCACAGAGGTAGGTAGATGGAGGTGGGGGGTTGTACGGTACAGCGTGCTACAAGAGCGGGGCCAGCCATTTCACCTCAACTTTCTTTCAGACAACCAAGCAGAAGATATGGACATAGATTGACATCTGGAAACACTCGACACGTGTATAGTTATACACAACAACAGTAAGTACACTTTTTCCCCACCACAAATAGATAGATAGAAGCTCTCCCTCTGCAGATGTCGAATACAATGTTCACAGCCCAGCCTTACTTGCTACAGTCGAGGCGCCACCACAGGCGGGGGGGAGTTGAATCGGTCCCAGTCGTATAGGAATAAAAGACAGCTGTCCAGTGCCACCACTCTGCTCTTCGGAAACAGGTCTCTTTCTTCAGCCTGGGAAGTGATCGCTGACAACACTGACAATACACAGCACTCCAAAAATCCAAGTGTACACTCTCACAAAATAATCACCCACCGCACTCCACGCATTCACGGTGATGAAGGTCAGGGTCACCCGTTGGGCCGTGTTCAGAGTCCTGTATCGTTCGATGACTAAGGCAGAAGACAACCATATGTAAACGTCAAGGCCACGACTACTTGAGCCCTTCCCTTCCTCGGCCGACTCCAATGTGTCAATGAATTTTCACAACAAGCTGGGGGCTAACACACTCAATCAGGGAACAAAGACAAACTAAGAGGACAGTATGGTTAATATTGCAAGTGACAGAGTGATAACAAGACAAACTCCAATGTATCGCACTGTTCCTTTAACTCCTTCTTCCCTTTTTCCTTACAGATGTCCCAACCATCCAGGGCCTTGTTTATGCAGACTCATCCATCCTTTCGACATATAAGATTCCTTCAACATACACAGTAGAATCAACAGCGCATCACTGCAGTATAAATGAGTTCAGCACTTATCTTCGTCTTTATTTCAGCCCAATTCTCCCGTCTTGATTTCGCCCAGCCTACAAATCCACACAAAAGATGTCTCTCCAAACACACCATAGACCTCCGCTTCACACACAGCGATCGACGGAAAACGAGCACCCGCTTCGCTCTTCCGCGAACGCCGGAACAAACGTGGCTTTTCACTCCTTCGTTGAAGGCTACTTTTCATCTGCCATTGGCTTCTTTCATCCAGATGCTCGTCTTTACTCTTCGTTTCATTTTTCCGGCTTGCCCTCACCCGCCCCCTTTCACAACAATCCAGCGGGCTCCCAAAGCGAACTCGTGGAACAACTGCTCTCCTTCAGTTTCTTTCACGCCCTTTTTATGGGCCTCCTCTCCTCTTCAAAGCCCAATCATCATTCGCCACACTTGCTTAACACACCTGATCCTTCTAATCCTCGATTTGTTTGCCCGGAGTTGGCCGGAACCGACCTGGTGTTTCATTAAAATTCATGCGGGCGGAAGGATCTTCGCCCTTTTCGTTCCGCCGATAAAAGTCACTCCATGACAGTTTGAAAGGGGAATATATTGCTTGGCAGTGAACTTAGAGCATAAATAATACCTTAGCTCAAACAGCAAGATTACACACTAACTAAAGTTGCGATCAGGGAAAACCGTACCTTTAATGTGAATAAACTGAGCATATGTGCTTTGCCATTTTGCTGGGTGCTAGAGCCGAGCTTCTGAGCACCCACGGGATTGGCACCTATGTGTGTGTTTATTATAGCACTTCAAACCATGAAACAAAAAGTGAGAAACCTTATTGGGGTTATAATGTTTCCAGCAGCACTAAAAACATGTTCTGATGGTGTACGGGTAGCACAGATTGATACTTTTTCACAACCTTGAGTGACCAAGAAAGAATATTTTGCCTTTGTTCTGCTCGAAAGCTAGCGGATCATCACTGATATCAGTTGCAAATAGCGCTCTAACTCTGAATCTCCTGGCTGTTTGCGTTCACACAAACTTGAAGATATCTCGCTGGGGGAGATTGTACTTTATATTTTTTCATAGTTTGTGACGTGCACGCAACCGCAGGGCTCTCCTGATTTTGCCAAGTGGTTGATGTCCTCAGGGCAACATTATGTTGACCTTGGGACAACATTTCAATCAACCAATCAGATTTCAGAAATAAGTTTAAAGTTGGTTTTAAGTTTAAGCTTACAACCAGGATTAGCTGTTTCTAGACCATTGTTTTTCACTTATCATGTCCATCTGATTTTAGGGTTTGGTTAGGGTTGGGGTTTGAGGTGGGTTTAGGTTTTATTTAGAAAATTGTTGTCCTTGGGTCAACACAATATGTTGCCCTGAGGACATCAACCACTTGGCAAAATCAGTTCAAGCCAACCGCAGGCCGCACTTTACCATATGTATTATGGCTCTAATCATCACTTTTAAAATGATGGCTATGTCCATGAGTTATAAAGTTAAAGTTACCACCAACCACTGTAATCCACCACCAAGCTACCATGTTGTAATGGAACCTTACAAAATATTTTGTACTTGTTTTGGATTGTATTCAGATCAAATTCTAGTTATCCTAATAATTAAGAACATCTCCTAATCAAATTTTTTTTATCAGGTAGGGGTGTCTGCCAACGTGATGCCTTGCTGGTCTGGTTTGAGTTTGAAGTCTCTCACAGACAGTCTAGAAGGTCTGGAGTCCATCTTAGCTTTCATTGGTAAGTGACTGCATGACTGCACAAGAGGCTGTTTGACCCACACATAAGGCAAACAGTCAATGTTTGCTTTGTTTAGCATCTAAATTTGGGGCAATAAAAATATAAAGTCAATATCACCCAAGTATTCAGACCCTTTACTCAGTACTTAGTTAACGCACCTTTTGAAGCAGCAGTTACAGCCTCAGGTCTTTTTGGGTAGGATGCAGCAAACTTTGAAACACCTGGATTTGTTTGGAACCAACCCGTTCAGAAGCACCATTCACTTCCATAGTATTCTTTTATCCTGCTATGGAAGTCAATGGTGCTTCTTGTCAGTTTGGTTACAGACATTCCTCAAAATATCTTTGTGTTCATCAGAACCCTTTAAAGGACAAGTTCGGTATTTTACACTTAAAGCCCTGTTTTCAGATTGTTTATGATGAAATGGAACAGTTTTGACTGAAATTTCAACATATGCGGCTGCCCCGAGAATTTTCAGGTGTTTGTTGTTTCACCTCACACCTCTACAATGTGTATATAGGTGCACAGGAACAATCCTTCCTAAAATGCATTAAACTTTCATTTACAAAGACGTGAAACTCTTCGAGTGGTGAGGGGTGTTCACTGATATGCTCACACAAAAATCGCTGCGAAAGATGCTTTCCAACAGGTGTTTTAGCATTCGTTGTAAACTTGTGGACCTATTTTTTTCAAACGCCTCACACCCGTACATTCTTCCAGTTGGTGGCGATAATCCACCTTTGCCAAAAGCAAGAATATAAACAAAGTTCCCGCCGCGGAGTAATACCGTAACTCACAGCACATCTAATACAAGTCAATGGAGTTGGACAAAAACTACGATAAAACCTGTTGGAATTTTGCAGCGATTTTTGTGTGAGCATATCAGTGAACACCCCTGACCACTCGGTGAGTTTCACGTCTTTGTAAACAAAAGTTTAATGCATTTTAGGAAGGATTGTTCCTGTGCACCTATATACACATTATAGAGGTGGGAGGTGATACAAGAAACACCCGAAAATTCACGAGCCAGCATCATATGTCCAAATTCAGTCAAAACCGTTCTATTTCATCATAAACAATTTGAAAACAGGGCTTTAAGTGTAAAATACCAAACTTGTCCTTTAAGGTGTAGAAACATCAAGACCAATAGGAGACACCTGAGCTAAATTTCAGGTATTGTTGCAAAGGGTCTGAAATATGTATAATGTAAAAATGATGTTTGCAAACGTTTCAAAAAATCAATTTATGAGGAAAAATGTAAACAATTGCAGTATCATGCAAAAACATAACAAAATTGAGAAGTGAAGGGGTCTTAATACTTTCTGAATGCACCGTAGATTATCTTAATTAAAGCTCATTGTCACATTTGTAAACACAACAGCTTTCTTCCTTCATCAGACAGCTATGCTATGTTTCTAGTCAGACCATTAAAGAACACATATCTTGCCTTAATATGCAATAACTTTTTTATACATGGGCTAAAAAAACAGCATTTTTGACAATGACATAACAACATGTGGTTTGTTTTTCCTCTTTAGATGCTGTCATCATATTGTTAGTGCATGAGCCAGAATGGATGGGTGGTGGTGGCCATAAGACGACTGTCAACTAAACCAACAACAAAATTCATATTTGCAGTAATAAATAAAATGACTTTTAAACATGTTTTTGTTTTCTTATTTTATGATTTTATTCTAGATTTGGAATATTCCACTTTTGCACTACTAAGTGGAAACTGTTTGAAAGAGTGTGTTTTTATCCATAAAAGATAAATTTCAACGGTGAATCAACGTTGAAATGCCGGCTGGGATATCAAAATAGCATTAAAATGACATCAACATCATAACATCCTGATGTCAAATAGATGTAGAATTGACATCAAAATGACATCAGCAGAGGTCAAAATCTTGACATCAAATTGACATCAACACTTTGACGTCAAAATGACTTTCATTTTTGACCTATTCTGTGACGTAATTTTGACGTCAATGTTTGATGTCAAATTGATGTTAAATTGACATCAAATGCCCGCTGGGTATACTATACTGTACTATACTATACTATACCATACTTAACTATGCTAAAATATATCATAATAAACCCTACTGTACTATACTATACTGCACCATACTACACTATACTATACTATACTATACTAAAACATACCATAATAAACCATGATGTACTATACTATATTGCACCATACTACACTAACCTAAACAATACCATACTTTACTGTACTAAGCTATACTATACTATCCCATATACCATACCATACCATACTATACTATACTACACTACACTATACCATAGCAGACTGTACTGTACTGTACTATACTATACCATACTATACCATACCATACTGTACTATGTTAAAGTATACCATACTATACTATGCTATACTACACTACACTACACCGTAGCAAACCATACTGTACTGTACTGTACTGTCCCATACTACACCACACTGTCCTATACTATACCATACTATGCTAAAGTATACCATAATAAACCATAATGTACTACATGACCTATACTGCACCATACTACACTAACCTAAACAATTCCATACTTTACTGGACTTAGCTATACTATACTATACATACCATACTATACTACACTACACTACACTACATTATACCATAGCAAACTGTACTTTACTGTACCATAGTGTACTGTACTGTACTGTACTGTACTACACTACACTACACTAAAGTATACCATAATAATCCATAATGTACCATACTATATTGCACTATACTATACCGTACTATACTATACTATACTATACTATACTACACTACACTACACTACACTACACCGTAGCAATCCGTACTGTACTGTACTGTACTGTTCCATACTATACTACACTGTCCTATACTATACCATACTATGCTAAAGTATACCATAATAAACCATAATGTACTACATGACCTATACTACACCATACTACACTAACCTCAACAATACCATACTTTACTGGACTTAGCTATACTAAATTATGCATACTATACTATACTATACTATACTATACTATACTATACTATACTATACTATACTACACTACATTATACCATAGCAAACCATACTGTACTGTATACTGTACTGTACTGTACTATACTACACTACACTAAAGTATACCATAATAATCCATAATGTATTATAATATACTGCACTATACTATATCATACTATACTATACTACATTATACCGTAGCAAACCATACTGTACTATACTATACCATACTGTACTATGCTAAAGTATACAACAATAAACCATAATGTACTATACCATTCTGCACCATACAGTACTATACTTTGCTAAAATATACCATAATAAACCATAATGTACTATACTATACTGTACCATACTACACTAACCTAAACAATACCATACTTTACTGTACTTAGCTATACTATACTATACTATACCATACTATACAATACTACACTACACTATATTGTGCCTTACCGTAGTGTTGGGCTATATTCTCCATAGTGAAATTGGCCTGTTTGTTAGCCTGTGAAATCATCGATACACAATAGTTTCCTTATCTATTTATTTGATCTTTTTTTTACTTATTTATATATGACAAGCCACTGAAGTGGTGGACAAAAACAGAAACTGCTTTCTGTAAGAGTAGCGCTGGTGTTGCAAGTACATGTTAATGTGAAAATATGATGATAATAATAATAATAATAATAGTAATAGCATGGTAATCAATTAAAAGCTAAGCCAATTATTGCGAGGAAAGCTATCACCATCTGCAACAATAGTATCGTCTATTGGCACAACCATACATACTATACAATACCATACTATACTATACGTGCTATACTGTACTTAACTATACTATACCATGTCTTCGCTACGTCACATTTATAATCTCCAGACCTGTTTATAATCTCTTTACCTGCATTGTCTATTATTATTGTATCATCAATATACTACAGATATGATTGTATTAAATAGAGTTTGATAAAAGGTGTAATCTACACAAGTACTGCTTCATGGCAAAGAGAGTTCGAGATGGTTGGATTTATAAAAATATAATTAATATAAATGTTAATATAATAACGATTAATAAATAAATCAAAGTATTGTGTTGTGTCACACATTACTAGTTTTTTCTCACACGTACAGTCAACCATTTGTTGTCAGTGGTAATGATTGCCGTTTTCACCGGCTACCACCACAAGCGTATTTCATATCTGTGGGAAACACTCAAAACCTGCTGATTTGATTTGAAACCTTTGTTTCACTAACTGAGCATCAAAGACACATTTATCGACATGTTTTTGTAAACCTTCATCTAATCTCTACGGGGTCAGTGAGGGTCCACGTGTAACATCACAGAGGTGTATGATGTGCGCCAGAGATGAGAACAACAACTTCAGATTGAGTTTAACACACCTACACCTGCTTTAAAGATAGAGGACAATGGCCAAAACCTGTCGAAATGCATGCTGTGCCTCTCTAGGGGAAACTGATGTCATGCAATGTCATGCAGACAATTCATGTAGTAAATAAACAAATAGAAGCATATAAATCACAACATAATGCTTAAAAAGCAGAATTATAATGTAATGCAGTTTCCCAATTCAAAGTCGACTACAGCAAGAATATTTTCTCTTTTCCAGCTGGCCGTCTTTTGTTTAAAGTGGCAAAAACAACACATACTTAAGATTTGCAGTTTGTGTCTACAGTTGCGAAAGCTTCAGATCAATGTTCATTACAGGTGTGCGTATGTGTGTTTGAAAAAGCCAAACTGGAGCCACATATTGCACGAATTCAACTACATTTGTCCCTATTACCAAGTATCTCACACCTATAACAAGATAAATGTTCCTCTTTGGGTCGAAGTGAGAGAGACATTTATTTAAATCAAAAGCTTTATTATGAATTTTTCCCTGGCAGGCAGAAGGTAAAAGCCGTCACTTACCATGATCCGATGCTATTTCAACACAAACCGCTACCGAAGGTGCCCGTAGGGGCCGACAGAAGCTTCTCTAGCAAATTAAACCTGTATTTATAATGCTGAGGAAAGTCAAAAGACCGTAACGCTTTGTTTAAATGAGGTGAGATTTGATGGCACGCGTCTCGTAGGGCCTAAAGTATTGAGACATATGAGACGTTTAGTTATGGAATGAAAAGATGAACTATGACAGATTGTGTGACGGCACGGCTTTATAGAGAGAATGAGATCGCTTGCGAGGCTCCTTTAGGGTGAGATAAATGTGTTTAGTGAGGTACTAGATAGATCTATCAGTCATAAAGTGAATCCAAGTATCATTACTGTCACATTTAAATGCAAAAGGAGTCGAATCATTAAACTGAAAGCAGACACGGACCTCCCAACCTCTATAGTTAAGAATAAAAACCACAAATTTATTGCCACCAAATTAAATGCTTTTAAAAGGGAAATTACATTTATGCATCTGGCAGACGCTTTTATCGACTCACAGCACATTTTAATGTTTTATCAGCAGGTGTGTACCCCGGTATTTGAACCTATGACCTTTGTGCCACTAATGCAATGCTCC
This sequence comes from Misgurnus anguillicaudatus, assembly GCF_027580225.2. NCBI lineage: Eukaryota > Metazoa > Chordata > Actinopteri > Cypriniformes > Cobitidae > Misgurnus > Misgurnus anguillicaudatus. The sequence goes on from NW_027395279.1 coordinate 1,479,337, forward strand.
ACCAATTGTAAAACTGTGATGTTTCTAATGGTCGACATGGGAGAACGACCAATGCCAAGGTCATGGTTTTGATCAAAAAACACAAATACTGATTAAATGCAATTGCTTTAAATGAAAGAATCTGCCAATGAAATAACAAGAAAACATTTTAGTCCACTATAATAACTAAAACCCCCTGTAAAAATAAATCATGCCGCACACTGGGCGCCCTGTTCCCTTTTCAATACAACACTTGTGCTATTATACGGTAACTCTTCAGCCAGAGATGTGAAGCAGGCAGGTATCAGGGTGCAAATAGGTTTGCCCGTCAGACCAGCACCTGTTCAAGCCCACCATGTAATAAAGCACGATTTACAAAAACGGGTCTCTATGGAAACTTCCCTGAAGATAAATCTGAGACGTGACAGGAGATATCGAGAGCAGCCGCAGGATTGAGCTCCTGACTCGCATGTCTCGAGGACTAAAACCTGTTCACGTTAAACTGCTGCAGTGAGGACTGAGATCTAGTTTAGAGATTGTGGATAAGCTCATGTTGGAAAAATCCTGACGAGGAAACTTTTGGGAATAACAAAACAATCTTAAATGAGGTAGGGGAGAACCGGGGCAAAAGTAACGCGGGATGAAAGTAACAAAGCGATTTTCTCCCAACCCTGATAACATTTGCATCCCAAACTACGACAGCATCTTAGGCACACAACTTCTGACAGAGCTGACAAATATTGCTTTATTTACTCATCATTTTCTGCGTGTTGATCCAGAAAGCTGTTTTCAACCATGCTAAGTAAATTCCTAAAGCGGTCATTTTTTCTTGTAACGCTTTTTGTTCCCTTTCAATACGGTTCACTTCGCATTGCGTCAGTTTGCTGACGCTATGGGGGAAACTCCTGTTTACTCCGTGATTGAAGCCTATTGGTTAACGTCTGTAGAAAATACAGACCAATGACGTTTGAGCCCGCGCGGGGCGTGGCACACGTCCCTATATAAGCCGGTGAAATACGTCAAGAGCTCATTACTTTTCTCCTTCAGCGCGAACCTTCTCGCTGCTCCGAAGAAGAAGCCCTTACTCGCCGTCGATCCAAGCACTGCAGCGGACTACAACACACCAGCGTGTTCCCCTGCCGCTTTCCGGTGAGCCTAAAAGAGTTATCTAAAAGAGCAGAAGCGCGTTGAGATAATGTCGCTTCGGCATTGCGGCTCCTGCCGAGCCCCTTTGCCTGTGGAGGATTTCCACAAGGAGTGCGTCATCTGTCTGGGTCCTGCCCACGCCGAGGCCGTACTCACCGAGGCGGGCTGCGCCCACTGCGAGCTCCTTCCCATCGCGGTGTTGCGCTCCCGCCTCGAGATCTTTAAACGGAAGGCTTCCCGTGCTCTCCCGCCTAAACAGCAGCGGAGCCGTGAAGCTGGAAGACACTCTGAGACCGAGTCCACGCCGGCTCATCCCCCGCGTGCTCTGTCTCCCCGCCGTCATCCTGTCACCTTCGCCCATGAGGACCTACGCCCCCTGCCGAGTGCTAGCGGCATGGTTTCCTTTGGGTCCGGTGACAACTTGGAAATGATGTCATCCTCTGAGGAGTTAGAGGATTGGGCGGCTTCGGATGACGACGCCCACACGGCCGCCGCTGAAGAACCAACCGAGTCGCGTCCTCACGACTCTGAGCTCATCCGCATCTTGACGCAAGCTACAGCGGAGCTCAATATCAAGTGGTCACCGCCGTCAGAGCCTCAACTCAGCCGGTTGGATGAGTGGTTTCTGCAGCCCGGGCGCCGTCAATCATCCCGCCAACGGCAGGCGCCGTTTTTTCCTGAGGTTCACCAAGAGCTCACCAAATCTTGGCGTGCTCCCCACTCCACCCGAGCTCAGAGCGCCGTCTCCCACGTCCTCTCCGTAGTGGACGGCGCCGACGAACACGGCTACTCCAAAATGCCGCCGCTCGAGGAAACTGTCGCCGCCCATCTCTGCCCGTCTTCAGCCGGCGGATGGAGGGCGAAGATGAACCATCCATCAAAGCCCTGTCGCCTGACATCAACCCTGGCGTCGAAATCCTACGCCGCCGACGGCCACGCTGCATCCGCTCTCCATACGATGGCGGTGCTGCAGGTATACCAGGCAAAACTCCTCCGTGACATGGACGAGGCAGGTCCGGACCCGTCGACCTTTAAAGACCTGCGCAGCGCGACTGATCTGGCCCTTCGCGCCACCAAAGTCGCCACTCAGGCTGTAGGAAGAGCCATGGCCAGCCTGGTTGTTCTGGAGAGACATCTGTGGCTGAACTTGACGGAGATCAAGGACACGGATCGGGTTGCCCTTCTTGACTCGCCCGTGTCACCGTCAGGGCTCTTCGGCTCTGCTGTGGAGGGGTTCACCCAGCGCTTCACTGAGGCACAGAAATCGTCGCAGGCTATGCGGCATTTTCTACCGAAACGATCTGCCTCAGCGTCTGAGACCGGCCGCCCAAAACCGCCGCCAGCTCAACGCCCTAAGCCAGCACCAGCTCAGCCCCAGCAGAGAGCTGAACCGGAGGTCAAGCGCCAGCGTCCTGCACGACCAGTTGGCCCGCCTCGACGCCGCGGTCCCCGTCCTCGGATCACGCTGGACCCGACGCCGGCGCCGCCTCCCTGAAGAGAGTCTGAGGAGGAAAAGAGGCTCTGGTCCCGCTTCGGCCGGCCCGCCCTCGAAAGTTCTGCGTGTTTCAGTCCCCTCGGGCGCTGGACACACCCTCGCTGTAACAGCGAAACACAAATTTTTACCTTTTCACAAAAAGAGCAAATTTCCTCCTCTGTACACACACACACACACACACACGGCTTAACGTCCATAAGCATATCGACGCTCGCCGTCAAACTTCACGTTTGGCAATCCACCCCCGGTATGCCGGGCTGGATTCTAAACGTAATCCAACACGGTTATTCACTTCAATTCGCTCGGAGACCACCCCGGTTTCGCGGCGTTCTCTATACCACTGTCCCAGACGATCGTATGCAGATCCTCAGGGAAGAGGTGCGTTCTTTATTACTAAAAGACGCGATAGAGACGGTCCCGGCGGATCAAAGCGAATCAGGCTTTTACAGTCGTTATTTTCTCGTTCCAAAGAAAGACGGCGGCCTCAGACCGATATTGGATCTACGCGTTTTGAATCGCGCTCTTGCCAAACGGCCGTTCAAAATGCTTACAGCCAGACGAATCATGGCATTAATTCGACCGGGCGATTGGTTCATATCAGTGGATCTGAAAGACGCTTACTTTCACATTCCGATAGCGCCACGTCACAGGCCGTTCCTAAGATTCGCGTTCGACGGGACAGCATACCAGTACAAAGTTCTGCCCTTCGGATTATCTCTGGCACCACGCACATTTACCAAATGTGCGGATGCGGCTCTCGCCCCTCCCAGACAGAGCGGCATCCGCATATTGAATTACCTCGACGATTGGCTTATCCTAGCACAGTCAGAGAGGGAAATTACTGCGCACAAGACCGTTGTACTCCAGCATTTGGAGAATTTAGGGTTCAAAATCAACCTCCAGAAGAGTTTGCTCACCCCCACACAGCGAATCGCGTTCTTAGGCATGACGCTCGACTCATTAAAGATGCGGGCATGGCTTACACAGGAACGCGCGCTCACGGTCAGACGCGAGGCGGCATCGTTCAAAGCGGGTTCATATCTCCCTCTCAAACGATTCCAAAAAATGCTGGGTCTGATGGCAGCAGCATCCCCACTAATACCGTTGGGAATGCTGTTCATGAGATCGCTTCAGTTTTGGTTGAAAGCGAAAGTTCCGCCCCGTGCTTGGTTGTCGGGCCGCTTATTAATCAAAATCACGTACAGCTGCGTGAAAGCGCTTTCGATATGGACATCCCCTCACCTTTTCCTCTCGGGCACGGAGCTCGGCTCCGTGAGCAGGAGGAAAGTGGTGACCACGGATGCGTCTGCGACGGGTTGGGGCGCTCACTGCGACGGCGAACTCGCCTTCGGTGCGTGGAACAACCAGTTGTCTCAGCTACATATCAACCACCTCGAGATGTGGGCGGTTATCTTAGCGCTACGACACTTTCGACCGAAACTCCAACATCAACACGTTCTAGTGCGGTCGGACAGTATGACGGTGGTTTCGTTCATAAACCACCAAGGAGGGCTGAGATCTCGCTCCCTATCCAGGCTGGCGAAACGGCTTTTATTATGGGCTCACGCGAACGTACGTTCGTTAAAAGCGACTCACGTACCGGGTGTAGCCAATACGGGTGCAGACATTCTCTCGCGCAACGGTCCGCCGCCGGGAGAATGGAGACTGCATCCTCAGACGGTCGAGAGAATATGGACCGTCTTCGGCCGGGCGGAGATCGATCTGTTTGCATCCGACGAGAACGCGCATTGCCCGATCTTCTTCTCGAGACATCACGATGCCCTGTCGCAGACATGGCCGGCGTGTCTTCTATATGCTTTTCCTCCGGTGGCTCTGTTACCACAGGTACTTCAGAGGATAAGAGAGACGAAATGCGCGATAATTCTGGTCGCCCCGTTTTGGCACAATCAACCGTGGCTCCCCGACCTATGGCAGCTGAAAACATCAGCACCATGGCCAGTACCGCTGAGGAAAGACCTCCTATCTCAGGCGAGAGGGACGATATGGCATCCACAGCCGGAGCTATGGAATCTACACGTTTGGTTTCTGAACGGCAATCATCACGCCTTTCAGGACGAGTGTTAAATACTCTAACTGAAGCTAGGGCCCCATCTACCAGGCGCCTTTACGCTCAAAAGTGGTCTATTTTTTCTGACTGGTGCACGACGAAAAACTTAAACCCAAACACCTGTGAAGTGGAGCATATTCTCTCCTTTCTGCAGGAAATGCTGGACAGCGGTCGCGCGCCCTCGACGCTTAAAGTGTATGTGGCGGCGATAACGGCGAATCACGCCCTTATCGCCGGTCGCACCATGGGAAAACATGATCTCATCATTAAATTCCTCAGAGGCGCTCGCAGACTACACCCACCGCGACCTAACACGGTCCCGTCTTGGGATCTGTCCACGGTCCTGAAAGCGCTGCGCGGTCCCCCTTTCGAGCCCCTCGAGCAGGCTGACCTGCGCGCTCTCTCGTTTAAAACCGCTCTCCTCCTAGCGTTGGCATCGGTTAAACGAGTGGGCGATTTACACGCGTTTTCAATTGACCCGTCGTGTCTGGAATTCGGTCCTAACGATAGCAAAGTGATCCTTAGACCGAGAGCGGGATACATTCCTAAAGTTTTGACCACGCCATTTAGAGTTCAGGTGGTTTCACTTCTCGCCCTTCCGACGGCGGACGGCGAACAAACCCCGAACACGCTCTGCCCCGTCAGAGCGTTAAGAATATACACGGACCGTTCTGCCTCATACCGCAAGTCAGATCAGCTGTTCGTAAGCTTCGCACAACATTCCTTAGGTATGCCGCTCACTAAACAGAGGCTATCTAAATGGATCGTCGAAGCCATTGCTTTGGCTTACGCCTCCCTGAATGAACATTGTCCAGTTGGTTTAAAAGCTCACTCCACGAGGGGTATGGCTTCATCTTGGGCTTGGTCTACGGGGATTTCTATCGTTGACATTTGTAACGCGGCCGGCTGGTCCTCGCCGTCTACGTTTGTCAGATTTTATAGCCTGGATGTCCCTGCCTTACAAGCACAGGTCTTATCGGCTTAATGATTCACGCGACTGCGTTTCTGTATGCCTTCACGGTGCGTTGCTAGCTCACCGTCATGGCTACCTATTAATAAATCATGCACAGCTCGCGGCGCGCTCAGGGAACCCGCCGTCTCGTGCTCTATTGTATATGCATCATGGTGCGTTTAGAAACTTCACTGTATGCGTATTACTGTCTCATATATGGTGCTTACACTTGCGCTCGCTAGAGCTATGTATATGCTGGGTTAGGGCCACATGCAGTGTCTCTCCGGTAAGGGCACCTCAGTCCGTTGTGTATGCACGGCGGGATGGGATTACGTTCCCCCATAGCGTCAGCAAACTGACGCAATGCGAAGTGAACCGTATTGAAAGGGAACGCTTAGGTTACTCACGTAACCCCGGTTCCCTGAAATAACGGGAACGAGCATTGCGTCGCTGGCCGTGCTACAAACGTCTACGCAGCGAGTGTTATTCGGCTGCGCGCTTCAGTCGAATAATAATGAGCTCTTGACGTATTTCACCGGCTTATATAGGGACGTGTGCCACGCCCCGCGCGGGCTCAAACGTCATTGGTCTGTATTTTCTACAGACGTTAACCAATAGGCTTCAATCACGGAGTAAACAGGAGTTTCCCCCATAGCGTCAGCAAACTGACGCAATGCTCGTTCCCGTTATTTCAGGGAACCGGGGTTACGTGAGTAACCTAAGCGTTTTTCAATTCATGTGTTAAAGTACTGATCAATCTACAGGTTTTTTAGTGCTCTAACACATCCTGAAGTTTGACTTCTCTGAGTTTTTCAAAATAAAAGTAAATCGGGTTTAAATGGGAGGAGATTCTGTCGGATCGAAAGTAACACTTGTTACTTTTGCACCGTTGCTAATACTGTTGTATATGTTGAAAATTTATATTATTCTAATTTTATTTAATTTTATTTTCATAGTGTTCAAACTGTTGAAAAATGTTTTATTTTTAACAATTTAAGTTTGTACTGTTGGTTGCTTTTGTACGGAGCCTCTAAAGGGACATGGAGAAAAATTAAATAAAGTTTAGTTTCGCGTACGCACGTGAAAGCAAAAGTTTCATGTGAGCACGCAAAAGTTTCACCTGAGCACGCAAAATTTTAACGTGAGCACATGAAACTAAACTCCAGATTTTTTTACTCCTATGTCACCTTAGGGGCTCGGTACTTTTGAAACATTTGATAAAACTGAAATTTAAAATGAAAATGTAATTTAATTATTTTTTACAAAGATAAATTACAAAATAATGTTTGCAGTTACATATTAACTAGGTCATAGTCATGTATATTTAATAAAAATAAGTTAACACAAAAATCTATTTTGTTTTGTTGTGTTACTTTCGTCCATGCAGGTGGGGTCGAAAGTAACAATTCACTATTTATGTTTAAAGTGAAATTATACTGAAGTCGTTTTACTTTTTTTATTTCACCTGGTATTGATAGAGCAAAAATATATCTCTGTCTATAACATTATCTTTTAAAATGAAGTTTTCCTGAAAAATTGTACTTTCGCCTCTGCTCTCCCCTAATATTGCAGTTGCTTCTTTTAGTGCAAATAGAGATTCGGGTAGTAGTTGCTTCTGAAATTAAAAAAATCTTAGGCATCTCTACACTGCAAAAAAAAAAAAAAAAACTGCCGTTCTTGCTTAGTATTTTTGTTTTGTTTTCAGTAAAAATATATAAAAAAATCTGAAATCAAGATGTATTTTCTTGATGAACAAAATGACCTAAAAATTGAAGTGAATCATTGCTTAACACAGGAAAAATAATATTAATTTGCCAATGGGGTTAGAAAAAAATTCTTTAATTTTTCTTGAATTTAGTGATTAAAGTTATTTTCTTACCCCATTGGCAGATTTTTTTTTTTTTTTTTGCTTGTTTTAAGCACAAATAAATCTAAATATTATATCTTTGTCTAAAATCTGTAGACTTTATTTAATTTAGCACATTAAGAAAATGATTTTTAGATGAGCAAGAAAGTCAATTTTTTCAGTGTAACTGTGCTAAGATAAGGATGGTGAAGCCTGTAACCAAAAGATTTCTTTTAAATGTGCAAACACATACATGATTAATAATACACAAAACTGTCATATAAATAAGAAATCAAGAGCTATCAAAGAGAAACCACTGAGCAATAAAATGTAATTTTCTGGGAATAATTCTTATGATTATTATAAACTAAATGTTTGGAGAACAAAAGAAATCAAACATCCCAAAGTAACATTTTGTTGCGTAGTTCATTCATACATTACAGTTCAGAACTATAAATAGATAAAAATGAGACAAACAAGTTAGTGTTGGTGTTCATATTGTAAACTTTAAAACAAATCTGGGCAAATTTGGATCTAAAACTCTATTGAAAACAGGTTTCCATTTGATCTACATTTAATCTCCCAGCTGTTCAGGAGAAATATTTGAAATAATAAAGAGATCTCATGTATGATTTCTTGTTCTGACAGGATTATAGGGTTGGTATAACCCAAATCCAGTAATACTTCAGGATGTAATAGCTCAACCGAGTCTCATGTCATCATGGCTCCTGTGAACAAGCGGGAGCTCCGAAATAAGTTTGACATTAATCTCACAAGGTTCAATATCTTCAATATCAAAGAACACATTTTAAAATGGAAAGAAACCTACATTTTCCATTCTCAATGACATCCAAACTGCAGGGAATAATAAATGAAATCAAATAATCTGTTGTCTTTAAAGTAGAGTAATACTGCATCCTTCATTTCTCTGACGAGTCTTTAGTTTTATCAGGTTTATAAAGACAGATCAGCTCTAGTGACTGTAGTGACTGAAATACTCTGTCATACGTCCATCTGCTTTTTTGCCATTTTGCATTTGTTTAGCATGAAAACTTTAACTCTTTAACAGTTAATAAGTCAAAATGCATAAAAAAGCTTTAGACCTCCCGTAAACAGCACAAAACGGATAAATCGTTACATGAAAAACAGTACAGTTAAATACCTAATTAACGATAAGGCTGATCTCTCATACAGAGAGAGCAATGTACTGTAACACAACACAATTCACTATTCAGACTGAATAAATGAGGTCAGGTGTTAAATAAAAACCCTCGCAGTTAATTTCATTTCCTTTATCTCGTTGCCCTCAAAGCTGCTGGTGTGTCACAGAGCTATATATCAAACTGAATCTGTAGAAACACACAAGCCTTTTCTACAGTCAGCATTGCAAGGTTATTGAACAGATATATGGTAGAGATTTTTCTTTTAGAAACGTCAAGGTTCTGTTGTGAAACTGCATTAAATTGTAAGAGACTTTCAATTTTGGTGTAAACTAAATAAAAAGACGAAAAGAAGAACTACAGAGAATGGGAAAATTATTGAATGCATATCTTCAATAATATAATAATGGTATGTTATTATCCTCATAAATAGATTATAATCTAATACCCTTCATTTCTTTAACTTTAATCATGAGCAATAAGAATCTCCTTTCTCTGTTTCTTTTATTTATATCATTTATTGCTTGACACTCTAACAGGAAACCACAATGTAAAAAAATACACAAAAACATATTTACATACATACATAGCTGTGTTTCCATCCCCTGCATTAAACCAAGATCTAAATTAGCGTGGTTAACTGGGGGCCGCAGGGGTCTTCTGCGCACCTCTCTATGGGGCTTTTAAAAGTGACATGACGTCAAGAGTGGGTGGAGAAATTTGCAGAATTCTGTAATTAGAGACGCTCACAGTCGAATCCTTACTGTCCCACTCTTATTAACGACCCCTGTAATTAATGTGTGAAAGGTTTAACTCGGTTAAACTAACACTAATCCATTTAGTCAAGTATGTGTGCACATATTAGTCACACGAATCATGCACACACATTAACATGCAAACTAGAAGGTGACATTCGCTGAAGATGACTGTGGTGCTAAGTGCTCGCTAAAGTATTCAGCGTGGCGTATAATATGTTTCTGTATATGATAAGGTGCTCTGGGTGGTTGTTAAGGCATTGCACTGCGGTTGCTAGGGCATTCCAAGTGGTTTCCAGGGAATTATTGGATGGCTGCCTACAAGCCTTACAAACATCAGAGAGCCCGACCATAAATGACTATGACTCTATTTTTTGCTTGTTTCAACAAAATCTTATGTGCGAATAACTGTGGGTTACCACAATGATTTAAACGGTATATGGGAATGTTTTTATGCGGTTTGCATGGTGGCTGACAGGAGTCACAACATAAACAAATACAGAAATGCGTTGCAAATCCTTGCAACACAAACAAATACATAAATGCGCTGCAAATACTCGCAACACAAATATACAAAAATGTGCTGCAGTCAGAACAAACAACAATGGAAGTGTTTCAGGGTGATCACTAAAAGTGAATTTGAATTTGTTTGTGTTGTAAGGATTTGCAACGCGTTTTTTGTATTTGTTAGGGGTGCGAAGATTTGCAACGCGTTTCTGTATTTGTTTGTGTTGTAAGGATTTGCCACACGTTTTTTTGTATTTGTTTGTGTTGCAAGGATTTGCAACGCGTTTCTGTATTTGTTTGTGTTGTGAGGATTTGCAACGCGTTTTTGTATTTGAATGTGTTGCGAGGATTTGCAACGTGTTTTTGAATTTGAATGTGTTGTGAGGATTTGCAGCATGTTTTTGTATTTGTTTGTGCTGCGAGGATTTGCAACGCATTTTTGTATTTGTTTGTTGTAAGGATTTGCAACAGGTTTTTGTATTTGTTTGTGTTGTGAGGATTTGCAACACGTTTTTGTATTTGTTTGTGTTTGTTGTGAGGATTTGCAACACGTTTTTGTATTTGTTTGTGAGGATTTGCAACACGTTTTTGTATTTGTTTGTGAGGATTTGCTACACGTTTTTGTATTTGTTTGTGTTGTGAGGATTTGCATTGCATTTTTCTATTTGTTTGTGTTTGTTGTGAGGATTTGCAACATGTTTTTGTATTTGTTTGTGTTGTGCGAATTTGCAATGTTTTTGTATTTGTTTGTGTTTGTTTTGAGGATTTGCGACACATTTGTGTATTTGTTTGTGTTGTGAGTATTTGCAATGCATTTTTGTATTTGTTTGTGTTGTATCTGCAATGCGTTTTTGTTTGTGGTGTTAGTATTTGCAACATGTTTTTGTATTTGTTTGTGGTGTGCGAATTTGCAATGCGTTTTTTTTTTGTTGTTTTTTTTTTTTTTGAGGATTTGCAACACTTTTTTGTATTTGTTTGTGTTGTGAGGATTTGCAACACGTTTTTGTATTAGTTTGTGTTGTGAGGATTTGCAACACATTTTTGTATTTGTTTGTGTTTGTTGTGAGGATTTGCAACATGTTTTTGTATTTGTTTGTGTTTTTTGTGAGGATTTGCAACGCGTTTTTGTATTTGTTTGAGTTTGTTTTGAGTATTTGCGACACATTAGTGTATTTGTTTGTGTTGTGAGTATTTGCAATGCATTTTTGTATCTGTTTGTGTTGTATCTGCAATGCGTTTTTGTTCGTGGTTTTAGTATTTGCAACATGTTTTTGTATTTGTTTGTGTTGTGCGAATTTGCAATGCGTTTTTGTATTTGTTTGTGTTTGTTGTGAGGATTTGCAACACGTTTTTGTATTTGTTTGTGTTGTGAGGATTTGCAACCTGTTTTTGTATTTGTTTGTGTTGTGAGGATTTGCAACGCATTTTTTTATTTGTTTGTGTTTGTTGTGAGGATTTGCAACATGTTTTGTATTTGTTTGTGTTGTGCGAATTTGCAATGCGTTTTAGTATTTGTTTGTGTTTGTTGTGAGGATTTGTAACGAGTTTTTGTATTTGTTTGTGTTGTGAGGATTTGCAACGCGTTTTTGTATTTGTTTAAGTTTGTTTTGAGTATTTGCGACACATTTGTGTATTTGTTTGTGTTGTGAGTATTTGCAATGCATTTTTGTATCTGTTTGTGTTGTATCTGCAATGCGTTTTTGTTCGTGGTGTTAGTATTTGAAAAATGTTTTTGTATTTGTTTGTGTTGTGAGGATTTGCAACACGTTTTTGTATTTGTTCGTGTTATGAGGATTTGCAATGCGTTTTTTTATTTGTTTGTGTTGCGTGTATCTGCAGCAGATGTGCTGTCAAACTGATGAAGATTTTTTTTATTTGCTGGTGTTTTTTTTTATCTGCATGTGTTTTTTTCATTGCAGTTGTGTGACTCCCGTAGCCTTGGCCGTTTACACAATGACAGCATATAAGGGTTCTGAAAATGCAAACTTTGCAAAATTTCAAAATTCAAGAACGAAAATGGAAACTACAAAAACTCAAATCTGTAATAATAGTGATTTCATGAGAGTATAACCAAAACAACAATGGCAGCCTACATGACTGTGTTTGTACTGCTCAAGCTACCGAGTTTATTTACGCTGTTGCAACATAGTTTTACAAATTTATCAGCATTTGTATTTATCGCTCAGTAAAAAATGTGTATGTACGCATGTGTGTAGTGTTTCTATACAAAGTAGCATCGCCAACTACTGGCCTGGCACACGTAATACAGCCTATTCAGCCGTCTTCCCGGATTCACGTAAACACAGATCTTTCTGACAGCGTTGTTGTGTCTACATAAACATCTTCATAAATGCAAAAGAATAACTTTCCACTTTTTACCACATTGATGTCGTGTAAACATATCCTTACAAATAAATGAAACTGGATGCAATCTGATGCATCATTCATGTCTAAAGTACAAACTGTGCAAGGTTAATGCCAAAGTTGAATACTTAACATTAGGAGTTTGTTGAAAGGATTTACTATAAGAGCAGCAGTTAGTGATGTCTTTGCAAACACTGCTAATTATAAACTCACATCACCAGGAAATGAGGTCAAAGAAAATGAACTCAATACTGTTACGGTGGTTTAACCAGCACTCATTAACAATTGTTATATGTGCGAATAAAGTAGTGTGACTTTAAAAGACAAAGAGAAATGAGAAAATTAAATACTGCCCCTCTCACAAGCTTTCACTGAACAATCACAGGTGATTTTATTGCTGCGAAATTTATTAAACCATAATTGAGAGTTGTCTGCAAGTGTCTCGTCGTATAATCTCACAGCTAGCCCTCGAAAGCAATGTAAATGTCATCAAATCTCCACATCTTATGTTGAAATGTGCCACGGCACCTCACAACCGCTCTAACGGGCCGATAAACGCTTGATTTACATTCTCAAGGTCTCATGTAATGAGGTCATTAACATGTAGTCGATGTCTGCGATATTAGGACGTCTGCAGTGTAACAGCCTGAAGCGTTTAAGTGAAGGAGAAACAAGCAGCTGATCTGCTCAAGAAGGTCATGACCGCACACTTCTGTGCTCATTGGGATGTGTGCCGACCCTGATTATAATCATACAATATCCTCCATTCTGTACGACAGGGCTTTAGTGAAGGAACAGGATTGGACATGCTGTTTTTCGTACGTGTGGTGGTTTAACTTTGATTTCAACAACTTAAAACCTGAGCAATGGTTGTGCATATCCAAAACATACCCACTTGTTTCTCCCAAACAGCAGTGAGATGAAAGTGGAATCAATTAGAGACTTTCACTTGCATAATGTATGAAATAACTTTAGATTTAAGAAATCTGTGCTCAGGTTTGCAAAAACACCGAAGTCTGCATTTAACTCAAACATTTCTCATTTCTTCAAGCATTAAAATCTGCCAAAACGAAATGATCAGATGTATTTTATCCACCTGAGCCGGACTGCTTCATAAATTCAGGCCATGAGTCTCACAATCACCCAGGCTTCCCCATAGACTCACAATTCAAACAACCTGAGTTTTTCTTTCCTCCTGTAAAATAAATGCGTCACACAAAGTATGGCCAGTCCATAAAACGGCAAAGAAACAGCCTGGAGGTAGTGATTTATATCCACTTGAGTTTGCACAGAGCTTTATACCAAAACCATAGGCAGTAACAAACAGCAGTAGAGCAAAACGGACAGTAACTCTTTACGTACACACAAAACAATATTAAATGCAGAAATTACTTCAATATGCATCAATTACATTTTCAAACTATCAAAAACGTTGTAAATGTCAAATTGATTTGTTGACTATTTGACTATACAGCACATTTAATATATTCTGAGTGTTTTAAAGTTTGATAGTATTTCTATATCTAGTGAAACGATCGTCATTTTCATCAAAAGTACTTTTAAAGAACCAACTTCTTGTCTTGCACTAGCTGTGTGATGCACCAGCGCGACCTTACATATTACGTAATCACGTGGAAAGGTCACGCATATGTGAAATGCCCACTTGTGGACCATACTAACGAAGACATTAATTAGTACAGACTGATCTCACGGAAAGTCGTGTTATAGTCACGCAAAATTTGCTATTTATTTGTGTCCATGGCACGAAATTCTGCTGTTTTTGTGCCTTGAGCACGAATGTCTTTTTCGTGTACCCACAAAAATTTAAATAAATAGTTTTTTCGTCCGTTGCATGTCTTTCTTTTTCGTTTCATTTTATGTACACTGTAAAAAAATTCCGTAGAAATTGCAGCTGAGTTGCCGGTAACTTACCGTAGATTTAAATTAATTAAATTTAAATTTCGTTCAAAGTTAAATGAACATTAAACATTTACAAGTCTTTGTCTTTACAGAGTAAAAAAACAAAAAAAAAAAAACAGCATCAAGCAAAACATTCTTGGAAACAAAATCTGAAGCAAAAAACAGAAAATGGTTGATGATGATTTCTGGTTCACAGAATGCTTTGCATGAGGCTGTTATTGTATAGTTTTATTCTGTAAAGATAAAGACTTGTTAATATTTAAAATTTATTTAACTTTGAACAAACTCTTGCCAGTAAATAACATACATTTAAATCTACGGTAAATTACCGGCAACCCAGCTGTAATAACATTGTAATTTCTACGTTTTTTTACAGTATATTGTTTTCTCATTGTTTTATTCTATTTTCTTACCATTGTTGCTTTGGGTTTGAATCACTTTCTGTTACATTTTTAGACATTCTAACCCAAACCCCAACTCCAGACGAGAATAGTTTTAAAAGCGAAAGAAAAACATGTAGAAACCAATACATAAAAGAACATCCTAACCCAAACCCCAAATCTAACCCCAACCGCAAGCGACAATGAGTTAAAATAGAAAAAGAAAACAATACATAATATGACACGAAAACTGTGCCAACGACCAGAAAAATTATTTACAGAAATTTGTGCGAGTAATACACGAAAAAGACATTGGTGCTTAAGGCATGAAAATTCTTGCCATGGACATGAATAAATGAATCAAATTTTGTGTGACTATAACATGACTTCCGTGAGATCATGTTGAATTAGTATAATTCCTCATACACTAAAAAATCTCTTTAGCGATAGTAGTCACTGAAGCGATAGTTTCGCATACTTAATAAAAAATCAGTAGAAATTTAAATGTTATTGCAGCTGGGTTGCCGGTAATTTACCGTAGATTTCAATTTATGCTATTTACTGGCAAGAGTTTGTTTAAAGTTAAATACATTTGAAATATTAACAAGTCTTTATCTTTACAGAATAAAACTATAGGGCTTATTCGATCTACGTCATCAATGTTCGCGGCGGCCATATTGTTGACATAAAACTGTCAGTCTGTCAATTGACAAGCGAGGCAGCGTGGGTATTATGCATGGTATTATCGGTGTAATTTTTTTTAAAACCGCGCGATGGTGTGTGGTGTAATACACGTATGTTCTAACAACAGCAAAAAGAACCCCGGAATTAGTTTTTATGCGATACCGACTGTCAGAAAACATGAAAGGAGACAGGAGTTGAACCAGCGAAGGAGAGACTCCCAACAGCAAAGTCTGTCCCCATAATTTTACCACAGGTAACGTTAGGGATATATGCCTCACAGCCAAGTCTGTCCCCATAATTTGATCACATATGTTTAGCTGTAAGCAGTGGCTGAAACTGCTCTTTCAAATAAGCTGCCATAAATTGAGACAGTTATTAAATTAGTATTAATAACTATATGAACATAATAATAGGTCTGGCATTGATACTAGGTAGGGAATTAAGGGCCGTTTACATAGTTTTGAAAATCGTTTTATATTAAAGAGAATAGCGGAGCTCACACCAAAACTATAACGTTAACGATACAGATACAATGAACGACATCATTGGGATCACTTTCTGAGCGATTTTTCCCACCTGATGAAGGATAAACCATTGATAGCATTAAAATCTATTTGAACTTCAAGTGCACAAGCACTTAAAATGACAGTGAAGCTCATTGCTGAGGTCTATAACATTAGATTACCTCCAGTTGCTGTGAAAATTGACTACGTAATGCTTTTTAATCTATTACATTAACTAACTGTTATGCCAAAAGGTAAGAGATTACACAAACTATTAGATTCACTGTTTAGAGTTACGCGAAACGCAGCGTGTTGAGGACATCTGCAAAAGTTTTTATTACAAGCAATATTAAAGGCAAGTGATTTGCGCGAGTGCCGTAAGCGAATTAGCATAAACGTATTGTTTGGTGATGTGGACGATGATATAGTTATCGTTATAGTTATAATGTGAACGGCCCTTCAGTGCTTGTATGATGAATGCGGATACTGTATGAACGATATAGTTATAAATATCCGGATAAGTTACGGCTGGCAATAAGGACGGATCTTTACTTAAGGCTATTGGGTCTATTTGATATTGTTCCACAATAATCAAGCTCATCTTCTCTTAATACAGACGAGATTAAGCCATTAGGCTACTGCTCCCCTCGACTCAAATCTACGTGCGGCTAGGGGCAGGACAGATGTTATGTCAACAAGATGGCCGCGGCTAGCGACTTCCGGTGTTTGCGAATAAGCCCTATACAATAACAGGCAAAGCATTCTGGGAGCCAGAAATCATCATCAACCTTTTTCTGTTTTTTTTTTCAGATTTTGTTTCAGATTTTGATGCCTTTTTTTAGTTTTACTCTTTAAAGACAAAGACTTGTAAATGTTTAATGTTCATTTAACTTTGAACAAAATGTTGCCATTAAAAAAACATAAATTTAAATCTACGGTAAGTTACCGGCAACCAGCTGCAATTTCTACAGATTTTTTTTACAGTGTACAAAGCTGTCACTGGGACAGTACCCTTTAAAAAGGGTCCTAATATGTACCATTTTGGTACAAATGTGTAACTTTGGACTGCCAATATGTACATTTGAAGTACTAATATTCACTTTTTGGGTACAAAGGTGTACCTTATTGAAAGGGTACTGTCCCAGTGACAACTTTTTGTACCTTTATTTCTGAAAGTGTAGTGGTACACTTCCACAGTTTGAGGTGCTTGATGTCCACAACACGGACAAGAGTCAACGCTACATTGGTCGCATTTCTTCAGCTGCATGTATTTTTTTATTTATTTGTGGCATCCTCAGGTCCCATGGCCTTGTGGGATAGAAAAGTGTTCATGTGGTGCATACTGAGAAATCTTGGCAGAAGCATATTATCACTTTATTTTGTTGCATACTATAGTGAAAAGTAACGTCTCGGTTACGGATGTAACCCTCGTTCCCTGAAGGAGGGAACGGAGACGTCACGTCGTGACCGACGAATTGGGAGCTCGCTTAGAGAGACCAATCTGCTTCGAATACTACTAAAACGCCAATGAACTTGGCATTGAGATATTTGCATAATGCTGGCGCCGCCCCGCCAGGTGCGTATATAAGGCGCACGTGCAAATAGGGAAATCAGCTTCTGTTCGCTGAGAAAGCCGGAAGGTGACCGGCCTAAACAGCAGGTGGCAGCACCTGTGGCGACGGGACGTGACGTCTCCGTTCCCTCCTTCAGGGAACGAGGGTTACATCCGTAACCGAGACGTTCCCTTTCAGTCGGTCACTACGACGTCACGTCGTGACCGACGAATTGGGAAACCCTACTAAAACGCCACTAGGGGCTGACCTCTTCCAGTGTCTGCATAAAGCCCTCCGGTTCCACTTAAGGATAGGAGAATTAGGTTTTAAGGCAGAAGGCCGGGCACTAGATGTTCCTTTAACCCCACAGTAGTGCCAGCGACTGGGAAGCGCCCTAACTGAGCGGTATAGGGACGCTGCGGAAGCCACCGCCCCGTTAAGGGCTAATGGTGGACGAAAGTCAACCGTAGTTGAGGTATAAATGACAGCCGTGGCTGTGTAAGCAAAGCAGTGCTCTGCTAAGGGAAACGTGGGCTAGTTGGATTAACCCCACGGAATAATACTCACAAAGGAACCCGTTGGGACACAATGTGGGGCCCTGGCCAAACACGTAGGTTCGTAAGAATACAACTAGTGAAAGGCTGACAGCCAATGCTCCGCAACAAAGGCTGTCAAGGCAGTGGAGAGAGCAAATCAAACCATTACGCATTTTTGCTCTGTTAGCCTTCCATACTGAAAACTCAATTTAGAGCCTCAGTCGGAGGCTGCAAGCCGACTTGCGAGTCTGCTCTCCGTGTCCTCCCTGGTGAGGACAGAACACGAGAGGATACAGGCTCGATACGAACATTATAGAATCTAATGAACGTATTAGGTGTCGCCCAACCAGCAGCTCTACAGATGTCTGTTAGCGAGGAACCACGAGCTAATGCCCAAGATGAGGCAACACTCCGAGTGGAGTGCGCTCTCAAATTAAAGGGGCAAGGAATGCCCTGCACATTGTAAGCTAGGGCGATAGTATCAACTATCCAATGAGACATCCTCTGCTTAGTGACAGCTTTCCCTTTCTGCTGGCCACCATAACAAACAAAGAGCTGGTCTGAGGTCCTGAAGCTTTGCGTGCGGTCCACGTAGAATCGCAGTGCGCGTACGGGGCACAACAAAGCCTCGGTTGGGTTTGCCTGCTCCAAAGGCAATGCTTGCAAGCTCACCACTTGATCTCTAAAGGGAGTAGTGGGAACTTTGGGCACGTAGCCTGGTCTGGGTCTCAAGGTCACGCTCGAGACAGAAGGACCAAACTGAAGGCACGAATCGTCAACAGAGAATGCATGTAAATCCCCTATTCTCTTCACCGAGGCCAATGCTAGTAGGGTCAGAGCCTTCATGGATAGAAGCTTCAGACTCGCAGACTGCAAAGGCTCGAACGGAGGACTCTGTAGCGCTTTCAGCACCATGGACAGGTCCCAGGGAGGAATAGAAGGAGGGCGCGAGGGGTTTAGCCTGCGAGCGCCTCTCAGGAATCTAACAACCAAATCATGCTGGCCCACTGATCTGCCGTTAATAAGTGAGTGATGCGCAGAGGACGCATCACTCCATACCGAGAAAAGAGATCCTCTGCGTGGGGCAGAGTTTGCTCTTTTCCCAGTTGACCCGAAGACCCAAACGGGCGAGATGTTGAAGTGTTAGATCTCTGTGTTCGCACAGCGTCCGCCGAGAATGCGCTATTATAAGCCAATCGTCGAGGTAAGCCAGAATGCGAACACCGCTCTCTCTGAGGGGCTTTAACGCCGCCTCTACCACTTTCGTGAACACACGGGGAGAGAGAGACAGCCCGAACGGTAGTACTTTGTATTGGTATGCCCGCCCCTCGAACGCAAACCGGAGAAACGGTCGGTGACGAGGGAAAATGGACACATGAAAGTACGCGTCTTTCAGGTCTATCGCTGCAAACCAATCTTGGGGGCGTATTGCACTGAAAATTTGTTTCGGTGTAATCATCCTGAAAGACCTCTTCTGAAGAGATTTGTTCAGGACACGCAAATCCAAAATCGGTCGTAACCCGCCGCCTTTCTTGGGTACTATGAAATACGGGCTGTAGAAGCCCGATCTCATCTCGGTAAGAGGGATCGGCTCGATCGCGTCCTTCGCCAGCAGGACTTCGACCTCTGCACGCAGTACATGTGCAACGGACGCTTTCACCGTGGTGAAACGTATGCCCGCAAATTTGGGAGTGTGCCGATTGAATTGAATTTCGTAACCGAGGCGGATCGTGCGTAAAACCCAACGAGACGGACTGGGAAGCTGAAGCCAAGCCCCCAGGGACCGTACGAGAGGAATTAACGGCACTACCGGTGTACCCGCGGCGGGGCAGCGAGGCGGGACAGGCGGGACTGCCGGTGCGTCTGCCGTGACAGCATAAGCATCTACAGTATGTGTGTGTGTGACACTGACCTGAGCCCGCTGAGGTAAACGGTCGTCCGGTCTCCTCAGCTGAGGACGCAGACTCCGAAGGGGTTGCTGGTGGTCCGGTCTCCGAAGAGGAGAGCTCGAACTCCTCAGAACACCCACTGGCGACAGAGGAGAGGGAGGAAGAGCATCTGACTGCCCGCTCACATCTCTCTCGATCCTCTGGAGACCTGGAGAAGGAATAGGAATGCACTCTTTTTGTGGTTTTGTGGGTGCCGGCTGAGAAGCCGGCGGAACAGAAACAAAACGAAACAAAAGATTTTCCACCCGGCCCTCTACCGGTGGAAGGAGCGGTGCCGTCACCGTCTCCCGTAGAGTGATCCCATCCAACTCCAGGTCGCCCGTCTCAGGGCCGCTTCGATTTCCGTTTGCCACGGGAAGCGGGTGGTGCGGGCGGGGCGGGCTGCCGACGGCTGTTCCCTCTCCGTGGTCTAGAAGACGTTCTAGCGGGGGGGGCGGAGGCAGCCGCCGGAGGGCGCCCTCGGCGAGGAGCAGACGGGGCCGCCGGCGCTGGGGGGCGAGATGCAGGTCGCTTGCGCCGGGGCATGATCTGAGCGATCGCTTCCGTCTGCTTCTGGGCGGCGGAGAACTGCTGGGCAAACGACTCCACCGACTCGCCGAACAGGCCTGCCTGGGATACGGGCGCATCCAAGAACTTGTTCTTTTCTGCATCCGACATGTCAGCCAGACAGAGCCACAGATGGCGTTCCTGGACCACCATCGTGGACATCGCACGACCGATCGCCTGTGCCGTGACCTTCGTAGCACGGAGGGCCAGATCCGTAGCGGCCCGGAGCTCCGAAAGCACAGGCGAGTCGTGTCCTCCCTCGTGCAGATCTCTCAAGGCCTTGGCCTGGTGGACCTGCAGCAACGCCATAGCGTGCAGGGCTGAAGCCGCCTCTCCACATGCATGATAGGCAGCCCCCGTTAAACCGGAAGACTGTCTGCAAGCACGGGAGGGGAGGGCTGGGCGATCCTTCCAGGTGGAAGCGGTGGCCGGACACAATTGCATCACAACCGCACGCTCCACGGGGGGGATTCCCGTATAGCCCTTAGCGGCTCCATCGGTGAGGGAGGTGAGGGGGGAGGGCTGAAACGGCCGTAAACGGGTAGAATACGGCGACCTCCAGGTCCTGGTCAGCTCCTCGTGCACCTCGGGGAAGAAAGGCACCGGCGGAGAGGGTTGTGAAACCCGGGCAGCTCCAAAGAACCAATCATCCAGGCGGGACGGCTCGGGCTGTGGGGGGTGAACCCACTCCAACCCGACGGTCTCCGCCGCTCGAGAGAGCACGGCCACCATCTCTGGATCGAAATCCGGCGTCACGACCCGTCCGGAAGGGGGGAGGACATCCAGATCCTCAGAGGTAGAGGGCCCACCCTCGGATGCTGCGGTCTCCGTGGACCCGGAGGGAGGCACGACAGATCCAACAGACATCGTAGAACACGACTCTGAAGTTTCCATCGGCGCATCAACTGGCTGTGGATGAGGAGGCTGAGAGGCAGAGGACGAATCCCCTGCCCGGTTCAGCACAGTGATGCGGAGATCATCCTTCGAGAGCTTCACAGCCGCACCGTGGCGGCGATCAGAGCTCGTCGGACGTGGGTTGCGTTTTTCCCGGAGGAAAGACAACCGTCTCCGCAAATCCACAAGGGACATGTTCTCGCAGTGAGAACACTTACCCCCAGCGAACGCTGCCTCAGCGTGCTCGATGCCCAAGCACGAAAGACAACGCTCGTGACCGTCCTTCGGACCCATATACTTCCCGCATCCAAGATCGCACGGACGAAAAGACATCCTGAAAAGGACGCTTATGTCCGGATATACGAGAGAGTGGCTGCCTTTAACAAGGCACAAAGCTCTCTCGTATCACTCTTTTAGGGAAATTCACTCAGATGCTCAGTTGATGATGCGCACAGGGAAGGCAACGCACACACTAAACTCAAAACAAACAAAAAAGATGCAGAGCCTGTGGAATACTGCGAAGCGTCCGCTGTGGTACTGCCAGTCCAACCAACTTCCGCAATCGATCCCAACAGAGTGAAGTAGCTTCTCAGTAGCAGATACTGCCGGCTTTCGAAGCGATAAAAAGCTGATTTCCCTATTTGCACGTGCGCCTTATATACGCACCTGGCGGGGCGGCGCCAGCATTATGCAAATATCTCAATGCCAAGTTCATTGGCGTTTTAGTAGTATTCGAAGCAGATTGGTCTCTCTAAGCGAGCTCCCAATTCGTCGGTCACGACGTGACGTCGTAGTGACCGACTGAAAGGGAACAGATATTTTTCTGTACTGATGTGTTTTGAAAATAATCAAATACTTCAGAGTCATTCCAGGCCCACTATCTACATTGATTTTATATATCTATACACGTTTACAAAGCCAGTACTTACAGTATATGCACTACACAATAAGTATACAAGCGTTGAAAATGTTTTAACATTAAAAGATCTGCAGTCCAGACAAGTGTGTGAGTTTCTTCTGTGTACTTTACTTTCATTTAAAGAGAACAGAAGTTGTTTAACTAGAACACACACACAGGTATATGACGCCACCTGCTAACACTAATCTGCGTGTAAAATAAGGCAGGTATATTTACCCTTCACAAGCGCGTAATATTGCCCCAGTATCAGCTTCTCACGATCTAGTTCACAGTCTCTGCATTGCAGAAAACACTGACCCTAATAGAGACGAGTGCGTGCGTGTGTGCGTTTGTGCATGTGTGTGTGCGTGCATATGTGAATGTCTGAGTTGAAATTTGATTTTTTCTGATGTTTCTTCATAGCTCAACAAACTTATATTGTATTAAAGTATCAACTTTGTTTCTTTCAAAACATAAAACGCAAAGCTTATCATTTAAAGTAAGAAAAGTTTGAGTATTAAAACATTTAATTGAAGACTTAAGGAGTTTAAGTTCTACATTTAAGCATTTATCAAATACTTTTATTTAAAGCAACTTGTAAAATAAGGAAAACAATAAAGTGATTCATCTTGGATCTTGGTAAATCTGAGAAACAAGAGACAGACGTCTCAGCAAATTTGAATTTGCTCCCTATTTGATCTCATCGCTGTAAGAAAAACAAGTAAGATATTAAAAAGATCTCATTTCAGATTTCCCTTTCCTTTCATATAAATGCATCTCCGTTTTGAATGTTCAGTATTTGGGTCAAGGACGGTTCTTGCAAGCTATAGAAGGGTGGGCTGGCAGATATCCTGGGTGGGCAATTATATACATATATATACATATACTGCAGGATCTCTTAAACCTAAATAAAATTACATCCTAATTTCTAATTCTAATCGACTGACTTCAGGACTTCAGTCTCCTTAAAAAAAGCTCAAGATGTGTTTCGTGCCAAGAGAGGTCACACTAAATACTTACTGATGCCTGAAGAAGACATTTAGTTCTGAAAATGGTTTTGTTTTTAATTTTGTGTACATAATTATCAGTATTTACACACAAGATTATGATGAGATTAATGTATTTGCACAAACTTAGATTCAAATTTATTTAAAAACAATGTTTTTGCATGGCATATTAACAAGCTGAAAAAAAGGAATGAATTATTAGGTTGCTGTTTTATGCATTAATAAAAAAGCGATTAATCAAACTGCAAAAAAAATATATAAAGAAAGCAGCAACACTGAAACAGTTAATGACTCACTTCTGCGACAGTATATACTGATAAGTCTGACTTTGATCTGAACGCTGTTGTTTATGATGAGTACAACAACTGTGAACAACAATTGTGAACAATTTGCACCAAAAATTAATTTAAACACCACTTATTGGCCATTACATTCATCTGCTCAACAGGCACGGCAAAAATAATGCGTATAAAGTAATCTGATGCAATGTGAACCGATCTAAATCTAATGCTGTCATCAACGCATTTTCGCATTTCATTTTGATCATGATCATTTTAAATTTAATTGTAAAGGGTCATGTTTGCTCCCTTATCTTGAATGTAGGCGGCATTTTTATTCGTCTTGGTTGCATTTCTGCCCAAAGACCTCAGTAATTGCTTATCCTGAGATGCGAAAGGACCATCCATCATTAAATGACTTCTAAATGGACTTAAATGACCGAGACGGTGCATTTAAATTTAAGTAAAGTCCTGTAACGTGATTTTGGGGAATTAAGGTGAAGGGAGACGGATTGTGTGGAAAATAGAGTTTGTTCCAGGTCATCAGAAATAACTGAAGCTAAAAGCTACACATTGCACAGAAGTCATTCTGCTTTAACATCTCGTGTGTCAGTCAGATTCTCCGCTACAGACATGAGTCGAGAGTGTAAAGTGATGTTGCTTTCCGCCAATAAAAAACTAATATTTTCTAGTTCTGTTGATTGGTTAGGTCTGTTGACAGCCCGTCCTTAAAACGTTAACATAGCCAACCTCAGATCGCTTTTAACCAATGTATAATAAAATAAAATATGTATGATGTCTTTGACTAAATTTAAATTGGACGGGCAAGACCTTGCCCGTGCCTACTGCCATGATTTGGGTCAGCACAGATTGTGTCCTTGGGGTTTCAATTCGGTGAAGCACGTTCACATGTAACTCCTTATCTTTCTCACTTCTTTATAAGCGCAAAAGTTAATTCTCTACATAAAGCTGACCACCTCATTTCTTTTCAGGTCAGCGGCTATATTTATTTTCGGCTACGTCTCTGTTTGGCCGTTCTGTGATTGATCTACTACATAAGTGAGAGAGATTGATGCAAGTGATGAAACAGACCAGAGACAATGATGAAACTCAAGGTTTGTGTATGAATCGGACACGACGCTATATCCTTCAATAAACCAACACGTGAGAAACACGATCACTGAAACTTTAACAAATGCTAATATCATGAAAAATTATACTGTTGACTTCATAAAAAATGAAAAGTAATGTTTTGAAAAAGTAAAAGTATCTTATTATTTAGCTCACACACTGCAGTACTGACATCCAGGAACAGTTCATGCCAGAATGACCTGGTTTTAATGCCCAGCACGCGCACAGTACGTGTGGTGTTTGAGTGGACGCTGATGAGACCATGAGCTCAATTAATTTCACAGTGGGTGCAGAACAGCACGCTCGGGCAGAAAATCAACTTCCAGCGGCGTCCGTGCATCCTAAAGCCCCTTCTGTTTAGATGACCACCTCCTTTATAGCTAAACACAAACCATACAGGACAACAAACATGAGAGAAAGTGGATCAATGCTAGCTATGCGGGTCTGTTACACTTTGCCTGCATACCTATTAAAGAAACACACTTTTTTATCAGTAAGTTGCTGTGCATTTAGATGTGATGTAGAGGAACTGTATGTGTGGATCATTTTCTTTGACGTCACATCGCAGCAGTGCAATTATGGGCTGTTTGTGTTGGGGATGAGAGACTGCTGACTGAAGATCTGTCATTATCATCATCATCAGGGGAGAAAACAAGACAGATCCCTAAACCCCGTCGTCTTTAAATCTATAGCAGCAAACTCAGCATTGATTAGGTGACTGCTGTGAACTATAGCACAGAAACACTGAGAGTCTATACATGACTTTCTGCTTCTTATATATAGTCTACAAGTGTCCTACTGCAATACAACTCCTCCTGTTCTGTTTCTCCTCTCTTTCTCATTTTCTCCTCTTGTTCTGTTTCTCCTTTCTCATTCTCTTCTCCTCCCCTCTCTTTGCCTACTCCTCCTTTCGTTCTGTTTCTCCTCTCTCATTCCCTCCTCCTCTCTTTCTGTTTCTCCTCTATCATTCTCTCCTCATTCTCGCTTTCTATTTCTCCTTTGTCATTCTTTCTTCCCCCTTTGTTCTGTTTCTCCTCTCTTGTTCCCTCCTATCGTTCTCTTTCTCCTCTCTCATTCTCTTCTCCTTTCGATTTGTTTCTCCTCTCTCATTCTTTCTTCCCCCTTTGTTCTGTTTCTCCACTCTCATTCTCTGCTCCTCCTCTCCCATTACCTCCTCCTCCTCTCATTCTGTTTCTCCTCTCTGATTCTCTCTTCCTCCTCTCGTTCTGTTTCTCTGCTCGCATTCCCTCCTCCTTTTGTTCTGTTTCTCCTCTCTCATTCTCTCATCCTTTTCTCTTTCTGTTTCTCCTCTCTCATTCTCCCTCCTCCTTTCATTCTGTTTCTCCTCTCTCATTCCCTCCTCCTCCTTTCATTCTGTTTTTCCTCTCTCATTCTCTCCTGCCCCTCTCTCATTATCTCCTTCTCCCATTCTGTTTTTCTTTTATCATTCTCTCCTCCTCCTCTCATTCTGTTTCTCCTCTCTCATTCTCCTCTCTCTTTCTCTTTTTTTTCCTCTAGTTCTGTTTCTCCTCTCACATTCTCTCCTCCTCCTCTCGTTTTGTTTCTCCTCTCACATTCCCTCCTCCTCCTCTCGTTCTGTTTCTCCTCTCTCATTCCCTCCTCCTCCTCTTGTTCTCTTTCTCCTCCCTCATTCTCTCCTCCTCCTCTTTCATTCTCTCCTCCTCTTGTTATGTTTCTTCTTTCTCATTCTCTCCTCTAGTTCTCTTTTTGTTTATCCTCTCTCATTCTCTCCTCCTCCTCTAGTTCTGTTTCTCCTCTCTCATTCTCTTCTCCTCCTCTCATTGCTCCTCCTCCTCTCGTTCTGTTTCTCCTATCTCATTCTCTCCTCCTCGTCTCATTCTGTTTCTCCTAGCTCATTCTCTCCTCCACCTCTCGTTTGTTTCTCCTCTCTCATTCCCTCCTCCTCCTCTCTCATTCTCTCCTCCTCCTCTAGTTCTGTTTCTCCTCTCTCATTCCCTCCTCCTCCTCTCTCATTCTCTCCTCCTCCTCTAGTTCTGTTTCTCCTCTCTCATTCCCTCCTCCTCCTCTTTCATTCTCTCATCCTCTTGTTCTATTTCTTCTCTCTCAATCTTTCCTCCAGTTCTCTTTCTGTTTATCCTCTCTCATTCTTCCTTCCCCCTCTTGTTCTGTTTTTCATCTCTTTCTCATTCTCTCATCATCCTCATATCCTGTTTCTCATCTCTCTTGTTCTCTTCTCCTCTCTCATTCTCTCCCCCTCCTCATCTTGTTCTGTTCCTCCTCTTTCATTCTCTTCTCCTCCTCTCTCATTCGGTCCTTCTTCTCCTCTTGTTCTATTTGTCCTCTCTCATTCTCTCCACCTCCTCTCGTTCTGTTTCTCCTCTCTCGTTCTCTCCTCCTCCTCTCGTTCTGTTTCTCCTTTCCCATTCTCTCATCCTCCTCTCTCATTCCCTCCTCATCCTCTCATTCTGTTTCTCCTCTCTCATTCCCTCCTTCTCCTCTTGTTCTGTTTCTCCCCTCTCATTCTCTTCTCCTCCTCTTGTTCTGTTTCTCCTCTCTCATTCTCTCCTCGTCCTCCTCCTCTTCTTCTCTGTCATTCTCTCCTGCTTTTCTCTTTCTGTTTCTCCTCTCTCATTTTCTCTTCCCCCTCTTGTTCTGTTTTTCATCTCTTTCTCATTCTCTTTCATCATCCTCATATCCTGTTTCTCATCTCTCTTGTTCTCATCTCCTCTCTCATTCTCTCCCCCTCATCCTCTCATTCTGTTCCTCCTCTTTCATTCTTTTCTCCTCCTCTCTCATTCGCTCCTCCTCCTCCTCTAGTTCTGTTTCTTCTCTCTCATTCTCTCCTCCTTTTCTCTTTCTGTTTCTCCTCTCTCATTCTCTCTTCCCCTCTTGTTCTGTTTTTCATCTCTTTCTCATTCTCTTTCATCATCCTCATATCCTGTTTCTCATCTCTCTTGTTCTCTTCTCCTCTCTCATTCTCTCCCCCTCCTCCTCTCATTTGTTCCTCCTCTGTCATTCTCTTCTCCTCTCTCATTCTCTTCTCCTTCTCTCTCATTCTCTCCTCTTTTTATCTTTCTGTTTCTCCTCTCTCATTCCCTCCTCCTCCTCCTCCTCTCGTTCTGTTTCTCCTCTCTCATTCTCTTCTCCTCTTCTTGTTCTGTTTCTCCTCTCTCATTCTCTCCTCCTCCTCCTCTCTCAGTCCCTCCTCCTCCTCTTGTTCTGTTTCTTCTCTCTCATTTTCTCCTTCTTTTATCTTTCTGTTTCTCCTCTCTCATTCTCTCTTCCCCTCTTGTTCTGTTTTTCATCTCTTTCATCAT
The DNA here is from genome assembly GCF_027580225.2 of Misgurnus anguillicaudatus. Lineage (NCBI taxonomy): Eukaryota > Metazoa > Chordata > Actinopteri > Cypriniformes > Cobitidae > Misgurnus > Misgurnus anguillicaudatus. The sequence continues at coordinate 1,507,187 of NW_027395279.1, forward strand.
CCTCATATCCTGTTTCTCCTTTCTCATTCTCTTCTCCTCCTATCTTAAGTTTTTATCAAGTCTGTTTCTATGCTGTCAATATATCTTGGACACGGACACGGTTATTACATGAGAAATAATTTCAGAATTCCATCTTGTTTTATTTGTTCAGGAACGCCATGTATAACAGAATTATTCCCAATCCATTTCAATCCTCTCAGCACCCTGACAGAGCTGTTCTGTTCCATCTGTTTGGATATTTCGAAGCTGTTTTCCCCAAGTTTGAGGTTCAGCAGTCTGTGTCTGGAGGTTAGCGCAGGAAACTGCTTGTTATTCAGGAACATTCAGGTTGTGTGCGAGTACATTTACTGTTGGCAAGCTGTGTGTCTGTGAATGCTTGTAGTAGACAACCACTAGTCTATAAACTAAACATAAAAAAATTATCCTGTCAATTTTTGCAAAAAATAACTAGAACTTCTAGTTTCTAGAAGTGTCTGTTAAAAATATGAACATTATGGTAATGTTTTTCTTAACCACAAATTGTGCCAAATTTGTGGTAGTTAATACATCATCATTTTGATATGTACTTTGTACAACTTTATCATCAATGACATTTTATGATAGGTGAAATTCTGGGGGCGGTTAGACAGCCAACTCTCTCTCTCTCTCTCTAAACATTTGTTATAGTGCTCTCCATCACAAAGTTCACTTCATGAATAATTCATGACATTTATTAATGAGCTTATGGAGGACAGTAAAGAGATGCAGAGAGAGACACACTCCTCTTTTATGAAATAGAAAAAGTTTGTGTGTTTATGTGCCTGCCCCCAAAATGTATCATTAAATCACTGACCTGTATGACTTTCAAACTAAACAGCTTGTATTAAAAAACAACACCGCCTCTTCTCTAAACGATCTGTTATATCAGTTAGTGTTCACTGTGTAGGCTATAGAAACGCACATTTCTGCAACTTCACAAAAACAAAATTTCCCATAAAACTAAGCTCATAAAAGAAGCAACAACAGTTAAACTGACTCATAAAACTGATTTGAAATGCCGTGCACCTCCATGATGATAAATCATAACGCACATGTGAAAATGTGAAGGACACTGTGTTATAATCTTGTGTTACAGACCATATGGTGATGATGTCATCAGCCTAGCCTTGACCTGACCTCCTTTAAAAAGTTCAGACACTTGTGATGTCACATCTTAGCAGACAGTATAGTGATACAATGTAACAGAGTCCAGAGAACTGATAACATAACAATAGATATTTCATGCGTGGCATCATATGGTTATCAATGCATTGATCTATACTGTTAAACCACTACTAGTAGGTAATCTGTTGAATCTATGTGAATTGTAGATAAGGGATGATTAAGGATGCCGTGATAGACATTTTCACTATTATGAGTATCCGTAAACAACATTAGTTTTTATTCTTTCATAGTTCAGTAACAACATAATAATAGTAAACAACATCTATATTCAGTGGAGTACTGTGTTGCTATCAGACCAGAGAGATTGAGAGAGCGAGCGAGCAAGAGAGAGAGAATTGCGCATGCACGCTGCATTAGTTTATGCTTCTCTCCTCACACCATGCACACAGCTATCAGAATTCAGACAGCATCAGTGACCAGGCGTACACGGATACACATGCATGCACAAACACAGTCTGATATGACAATGTAAGTTAATAAATCTCAATGCTGAATAATGTAACATCTACAGAGCGCTCCAGTGCCAGAATAAAACTAAAGGACATTTGTGCTCCTTTATTCAACTTTAAACTCACAACAAATCTAACTTAACCAATCAGAGCGCTACTCCTAAAGGCAACATTATATTAGCGTAAACCAATAAATCTGAAGGTAATGCATGGTCAGTAAGGGTCACATAAGTAAGCCGTTATGTAATACAGTATGCCCTAAATGTTCATTTATACCTGGGAGGAAAAGATGGAACGAAGGAAGGACAGCAATGTTCTCAGTGTCCTGCAGGTGGCGCTTCATCTGTGCTCTGCATGGCTTCAAATGGCCCAGTAATGAGGTCACATGACAAAAAACCTGGATGTAATTTTAAAGCGATCTCCCTCTGTGGTCATTAAACAGGTCAGCATCTATGAAGAGACCACACTGTCCAATATGACCATCTCAATCACGCCATAATGTAATAATAGGAGCCAAGCAACATCCAAAATGGCTAGCTAGGTTGTTTTAAGTAGTCTCTTGGCGATTTAATTGTGCAGTTACAGAAATATCTGACCTCACCTTGGAAAACCAAAGTCAATATTTTGCGATTTATTGTTTTCGTAAAGAACATTGTGTAAAAATATAACCCTGATATTTTTAGTATTGACCGAGTAACGATTAAAATCAAACTTTGATGCTCCAAATCATCATTAGATTATAAGACATTAATTTGGATTTCACAAACAGGGTCATATCTGTATGCAAACATTATTGTTAAACTTATTCCATTTTTTTTTTGACAAATGTACGTATTTGCATGAAATAACTCAAATGCTCAAGTCAGTTGTTCCTATGGTGAGATTTGAGATCTTTATATCCCTGCCTCTTATGAATTACAGTACATTTTTATCCCCTCCATGATTAATGATCATCAAATGGCCTAAAATAAAGATGATTTAATATCTAAGTAAAATCTTCTGCTCATGTGACAATAGGTGACAGTGCGTCAAGGTTTATTCATAATCCTTTTTTAATCCATGCCCGGATTTTCCAAATGTCGCCAAGCACCAATAGTCTATTTCAGCGCAAATACAGCCAAATAATAAATAAAAAAGATTGCAAGCAGCATGTCATCGTATTTTACAGGGCCGTCAGAAAACAAATCCATGAAATATTACCATTCAGGATGAGACAGCAGAAACTAAAGTTACGATCAGGGGAACTTGCAGGATGACACGAGAAAGCAAAAAAGAGGTCAAAAGTCTGTCATCAAACAGACTATTTTCTAAGTCTTACGTCTTGCACTGCAAGTATTCTTGTCTTGTTTTAAACACAAATTTACTTACATTTTATATTTTTTGTCTAAAAGCTAGACTTATTGTCTGGGGTCATTTTGCTTATCAAGAAAATACATCTTGATTTAAGAATTTTTAGATATTTTTACTGAAAACAAACAAATCTGCCAATGGGGTAAGCAAATTTTTCTTGAATTTTTCTTGAATTTTTCTTGAATTTTTCTTGAATTTTTAAGAATTTTCTTAGTTTTTAAGAAAATGTTCAAGATTTTTTTGCTTACCCCATTGGCAGACTTTTTTGCTTGTTTTATGCACAAAATCACTGAAATTTAATATTTATGGTCTAAAAACTTGACTTATTTTCTTGGGTAGTTTTGCTCATCAAGAAAAAGCATCTTAATTTAAGAATTTGTAGACATTTTTACTGAAAACAAGACAAAAATACAAAGATTTTTTTTTTCTTGAAAATCATTTTTTGCAGTGCATACCCCTTCGTTGAAAAAAAAGACTTTCTTACTTAGTATAGTCTTGTTTTCAGTAGAAATATCTAAAAATTCTTAAATCAAGATGTATTTTCTTGATGAGCAAAATACCCTAAGAAATTAAGTCAAGTTTTTAGACCAAAAATATCAAATTTAAGTGATTTTGTGCATAAAACAAGCAAAAAGGTCTGCCAATGGGGTAAGCAAAAAATCTTGAACATTTTTTTTAAACACTAAATTCAAGAAAAAAACAAAAAAAAATTCAAGAAAAATTCAAGAAAATTTAGCTTACCCCATTGGCAGATTTGTACAATTTAAGTGACTTTGTGCTTAAAACAAGCTAAAAAAAAATTTCTCACCCCATTGGCAGATATTTTTGCTTGTTTTATGTTTAAATTTACTTGAATTGTATATTTTTTGTCTATAAATTACACTTATTTTGTTAAGTCATTTTGCTCATAAAGAAAAAGCATCTTAATCTAAGAATTTTCAGATATTTCTACTAAAAACAAGACAAAAATACTAAGTAAGAAAGTCATTTTTTTTGCATTGTTTAATTGTTTTTTCTTGATGAGCAAAACGACCCAAGAATATAAGTCTAGTTTTTAGACCAAAAATATCAAATTTAAGTGATTTTGTGCATAAAACAAGCAAAAAAATCTGCCAATGGGGTAAGCAAATTTTTCTTGAAATGTTCTTGAATTTAGTGTTTAAGAAAAATTTCCAAGATTTTTTTGCTTACCTTATTGGCAGATTTTTTTTTTTTTTTTTTTGCAGTGTATATTGAGAGTACCTTATGCATTGCAATTTTTTCTAAATATTATAATTATAATGAAGTGTTTTGCATGTCTGGAGAAAAGTTTTACTACAGTTAAAATAAAAAAAAACTATGGCTACCGTAGTAAAACCACGGTAGCCACAACATTTTCAAAAACCATAGTTAAACCATGGTTTGCTAATAGTAATCAATACACCAAAAATGGTTACTACACTTTTACCACAATAAAATGGTTAATTTTCGTAAGGGTACAGTTCAAGCTCTGTAATTGTTTTATTAAGTTTCTATAATGAATACCAGCCAAGTCAGTGACAGCTATGCAGTAAAAGTGAACCTTAATCTCCAACCTTAAGAAGTGATCTAGCGACAGATGTTACAGCTCGTGAGCCTCCTTGTTAAAGCGTCCGACTCTCGTGCCAGATCAGAGCGGTTTGAATCTCGCTCAGGGCAGGTGCATATACATATTTGATTTCATCAGTTACAAAAATGTGCTTAATAGCCTGAATAATCAATGTAAGCCTGTGGTTCATAATTTATTTATTTTTTATTAAACAAAATCACACCCTGGCTTTTCCAATTTCTTGGATACGATTTCCCACCATTTCTAATATGCATGTTCTAATATGCAGATATATTTGGAAAGAATTTAAAGTCTATGAAATGAACTTTGAAAATATATGCAAGTAAACTAAAGAAAAAAAGTGTTTTTGCATCTGGTTGTTTGATAGCATTATGTTCCAGACAGACAATTATGAAAACAACATCAGTGCTTCTGTCTGGTCAAACATGAATCAGGACATGCAGCTCAGCTGTGTTTGGGTCAGCATCATTTTGTCATAATTTGGTGAATACTTTGTCTGATGTTTCTGCTCACAATATCACTTTAAAATGTGTTGCCTATGTGTGTGTATGTTTCTGGGCAACATTTAAAATCCTTAATCAATAATTCTGATCAATCGCTCGGACGGCCACGAGGGACATCCTCACTGTTTAATCCACTGAAAGACCACACAAAATCTCTCGGACTGTGAGTACATCACACTTTGATAAACAGACGGCCAGCTCGTCTGACGGAGAATTCTTGATCTTACTCGGCCGTGTCATTTAGATGGATGGCTCGGATTGGCCCGGGTCATTACCGTCTGACATCTCCCCAGCAACGCTGTCAAATAAATCTGTTGAAGACCACTGTCTGCCCCGCCCAGACCTTAAATCATCATGGCGATGTAAAGACTGACAGGTACTGTAGAGGTATCTCTCTAGTATAGAGACTATGTACCACATCTACTGTAAGTCTGCATACATTCTTATACTGCATATCTGTAAAAAGTCAGGTTTTAAATGTGTTTGCAGTGTGTGAACAAAGAAAAAATCACCCCTATCCTTTTTTAATTCCCATTTCACCAAAGCAGTCTTAGACATGCTGTTTTGATTTTTTTGTAAATGTGATGTCACACTGATAAAGCCCCGCGCAGAGCTACTGACTGACCGGTTCATTTTACCCAAAAGCTTTTCTAAAATTGTTTGTTAGCATATTGCAGTGCTAATTTGGCTAAATATACATTTTGTAAAAAGGGGCATAATATGTCCCCTTTAAAAGATTTGGATGAACTCAAATGAAACATCTCTCAGTAGATTATTTGACCTACAATCTACATTCATTGTACAGCTTCATACTCTTAATGTGTCTTAACAATTGTCTCATATCTCCCAAGCATTTTTTTTTGGCGAAACATCTGTGACGCGGTTACGTAAATGAAACACAACCGAAAAGTCCATCAAATATCCTGAGCTATGAAATCTTTATCTCTGAGAAGCTACGCCGTCCATGTTCATTTCATTTCAATTTAATTGAATAGTGCTTTCATAAAACATTGTTCACACTTTCGCCTACTGAGCAGACAAATGCGACAGTGGTGATAAAATATCTTAAGATGTGTAAACAGATGAGGGAGAAACCTTATGACGAATCCTAACTCAGCTGGGGAAGCATTTAAACACATTCAAAACATATACTCTTACTATATGCCAACCACTGTCTTATTTATGTCTAATTTAATTTGTCCCAAGCATTTTTATAGATACATCTGAGACAGAAATAATACTTCAGTGAAACATAACTGATAACTCTATTGCTCTGAAGATTAATCTTTCATAGCTCAGAAGATTTAATACAGGTTTTCTCTAGGGGGAGAGAGAGAGAGATTAAAAAACTTAAAGGGATAGTTCACTAAAAAATGAAATTTCTGTCATCATTTACTCGAGTCGTTCCAAAGTTGCATACATTTCTTTGTTCCGCTCAACACGAATGAAGACATTTTGAAGAATATGTGTAATTAAGCAGATCTGGGGCACCATTGACTTCCATACAAGGAAAATATAAGTAAAGGATGACAGAACTAAAACATTTTGCAAACTGTCCCTTTAACTCTCCTGCCTTTGTTAAAAAGATATCTCAGAAGTCTCTAACTTTGTGTTGTATCTCAACATATTTAAACAAAAGTCAAACATTTTCCAAAAAGAAAATGATTAATATTACACTGCAGCTGTATCAAAAATGAATGAAGTGCGTCTGATATGTTTTCTTGTATATAAGCATTTTTTATCAGGCTTTAATTGATTCAAACCGATATATCTGACAGTCCTGAGGCCAGGATCAAGCGTATTTTAAGCTAAAGTATTTGACGAGCGTATAAAAGATGGCATTTAGAGGCTTTTGCATCCGAGCTCCTCAAATGTTATTTACTACTTAAGTGTTTTAGACATTTGATGCGTAAAGCCTGTTCAACATATCAAATCCCGCATAAATCATTGGTGTGAAAGGCATTACGGAGTTAGACAAAGTGACACAACCTTTACACCAAGCCTGTCAATCATTCTGTCAGACCTGTCTGCTGTTTAAATTGACAGACAGCTGTTTATGTCTGATGTCTAAGTGGATCTGACCGATACTTGGCACTGATCTTCAAAATGCCATGTTTTAACAGGTATGAGTCTCAAAAACATCACAGCTGGTGATATCACCATTCTGCTTACGGGGCAAAACCAAATCTATTGTAATTCAACACACAGCTGTTACAGATGGGCATACTGCATTCAGGTAAATAAAACATGGCGCAATGGCTGTTGAACATTTTTTTTGTTAACTGTGATGGGCAATTGTGACTCTTCGGGCCTGTGTGCAGTACGTAAGTTATACAGACAGAAAAACCTCACAAGTTTTAAAGGCACAATATGTAATTTTCACCATTAGATGTCGCTAAACAACAACAGCGGCTGCAGCTTGATGATGCTGTGAAAGATAGTAGTCTTCACTTTTACTGTCAATAGGAATGAATCTGACCAGATATATGGGTGATTCTCACGAAACCATTGAAACGCCACGGCACTAATGATTTTAGCTTTAAAATGTGTAATATTAAAAAGCATCAGAATTAACACAATACTGTGTTCTACCTTGCACAATGTGTGATTTCAACATAAGAATTTATAATTGTAAATTTTATCTCATTTTCTGCTGAAATTCTCATTACCGCAATGTGTCCGGCTGTGTTTGAACATGCGTTATGTTGAAATTTAATCAAATTAACACAAAAATATTAAGAAAAAAATAATTGGATGTTTTGCTAGACTACTTTAGATGACAGAAAAAATATTTACTGAATATTTATGTATAATAATAATGAAGAAAAATTGAGAAAATGATGTGTCCATGCCTGATGTTCTCATCCTCCGCAACACTTTTTGAGAACAGTTTAAGCACACATACAGAATTTTAATAAAGTTTGATATTGAGTGACCAAGCACATGGACCAGTTACTTCAAGATGGCTACCAGGTAAGATCATTTTTTTACAGTTAATTTGTCAGAATGCTTACACGACATTTTGATTATCATTACCGCAACAGATGCTTATTAAATGTTAACTTAATTAATAGAAGCATAATACTTTGATTTTAAATGCATGTGCAGAATCTCCAAATTATGTTCTTTCAGGTTTGTCATGTCATTTTGAAAATATGTCAGTGTTGATGTTTTCTGACTGTTGCGGTAATGAGATTTTTTAGGACTAATTTTTAAAATGATGTTACAAAAAGTGTTAAATGATAAGTAAAAGTTTTTAAATTAATGTTCCCATTTACTCCAGACTTTGTTTTTCAATGTCTGGTGGGAAAAAAAGTACATTTAAGCAATTTTTAAGACATTTTTAAAACCAAGTTTTCATGAGAATCACCCATATAGCACTCTGCTGGTGATATTTTGCAAACATCTTATATATTGTGCCTTCATGGTTAAAAAAATAAATAGCACACTTTCCTCCAACAACGCGCATGACTGAAATTGTAAGTCATCCAAGACGAACTTTAATTCGCGTTGAGGATTTGTTCATATACCGATTCTACATAAAAGCAATGGCATCAGTGATGCTTGCCTTAGCAAACATCTCTAATAATGTTTCTGTAAGATATAGTGTTTAATTAATACTGTAATTAGTGTTGGGTCAATAGAATAATCCCAAGGTCTCAGACAAAGACGGATTTAAGATGGTTTGAGTTTAGCATAGTTCAGGAATTACACGGTACAATGGTTAATAGGATCACCATGGTAACAAAGAGGAGAATTCTGCACAGTCATTAATAACACAGAGATGCTGTACTGGCAAAAACAGCAAGACATGAATGAGCAACAAACTCATTTCAGCTCTTATATAACTTATAAAGTTCATAAGGTTCAAACCTTCATATATACAGTGTGAAGCCACAGGGAACATGGACGTTAAACCAATCCACTTAAGCTGAAGATACAGATCAATGCAAAACACATTGCATTTAAATGCATAAACTTGAAACGTGCAAGGTACATACTGTATGATAGCGGCACGTCCAGGTCACCCTGCCATGCCAGATCATCTACAGAGTGTTGAGCTGCAAAGACACAAACACATTCATTTAAAACACATGCATGTCTTTCATTCGTCAAACACAACAGGAGATGAACTGAGGAACATCCAGAACTACAGCTGAGCTCCGAAAATGATGGAAAAGCATCATTAAAGTTCATACATCTCATGCAACTCTACCTACAAGCTTTGTATTACTGACATTTAGGCTCAAGAAATAAACTAAATTTCGTAACGTCAGCCAGGTTTATTTGCATATGCATGAAGCTATCGTTGGCTTCAGATAAACACAGCGCACGGCTTGTATGGCTACGCTTATGGTGTTGTTTTTGTCCTTTGTAAAGCTCCTGACAGCTCCTGCTCTCCCGTGTTGCATAAATAAACGCGATGCAAACATGTTTCAAAATATCAACCTCATGGAAAAAGCGAGTTAAGAAGGGTACGATCTCTGGCGAACTGTTACTGTCATCTCTTCATGCTCGCATGCGAACGGCTTTAAAACAGTGAATCGGACAGAACGGGCGTCCGAAACCTCTGGAGAGAATCTAGAAAGAGAATTTAATCAGGTGGATTTAAAGCGTCGGGAGCTTAAGGCCAATTTGCATGACCCGCGGGGAGCAAAGTTGAATAAGCAGAAAAATCATTTGAGCAACTTATTAAAGTCTTTCACCTGAAGGAAGTCAAGCACATGTTTAACTTTATCCTCTTTACATTCACATATGAGATCGGCAAACACAAATCCAGAGAAAAAAGACACAGATAAATTGTATCTACTATATAGGAAATTATTTGGAAACATGCTGTCTTTATAATATCAAAATTTGCATATTTCTAACATGCAGGGCTTAAATGTTTTTTTATACAAAAATTATATTAATTAATATATGTGGACCTGCATGTCAATCTAACACCAAATTTAAACTATATAATTTAAAACATTAATACAAACTACATAAAACAATGAAAAATAACATTGTTTTATCCATCCATGTAAAAAAAATGCTGTACCTGTAGAGCTGTTTGACAGTAACTTACTGTAAATTTAAATTAATGTTATTTACTGGCAACACTTTGTTCAAAGTTAAATGGACATTAAATATTAACAAGTCTTTGTCTTTACAGAAAAAAAAAACTATTAAATAACAGCCTCACGCAAAGCTTTCTGGGAACCAAAATCTGAAGGATAAAAACAGTAAAGGGTTGATGAGGATGTCTGGTATCCAGAATGCTTTGCATGAAGCTGTTATTTTAGTTTTATACTATAAAGATAAAGACTTGTTAATGTTTAACTTTGAACAAACTGTTGACAGTAAATAACATACATTTAAATCTACAGTAAGTTACTGGCAAACTAAGTTTATACTGTCACTTCTACAGACAATTCTTCAGATCCTTTTACTTGCACTTTTGTCCATATCCCATCTTTGCTTTAAATAATTGTAACATTAAAAGTCATAATATTTTAGATAAAATGCATATATTAGTCATGTCCCCAGAAATTCACTTTGTCTGGTTTCCCATCACATTCCCAAATCTAGGAATATTTCACAAGTCACATTATCAAGAGGAAGTGACATCATCTGAATCTTCTAAAGGCCATATGAAGTTACTTTTCTAATTTTATTTTCTGTATATTTTATGATATTAATGCATGACTTTGAATGTCAAATCTTAATGTTCAGTTCTGTTACCTAGATTATTTCTTTTTAATGTCATTGGTTTATTTTAAAATAAAAAATTGTTAAATCACTAGACTTTGCTTAATGTATCAGTCGTCATGCTATTAGCACATATTTAATGCAGCTTTTTTCATGTTTTTGCTAAATATATGCTATAAACTCAGTCCTGTTACCAAAATGTCTCAATCCTCTACTAAGAAACCATAAAAAAATAAACTAGTTACCTGAGAATGATCAATACTTATTTTGAAAAGTAAAATACGTGTGTTATTAGGATTAGTGTTAAAGGAAAACACTACCGTTTTTCAATATTTTACTAAAGTATGTTTTTTACCTGAACTTAGATGAATTAATATATACCTATTTTTTCAATGTGGAAACGTAATCTTTGTACAGCGCTAGTGATGGGGACAAGAGTCAAGGCTGAGTCTTTGAAGGTTTGAGACCGAGTCGAGACCGAGGCCGTTGGTTTTCAAATAGAGTCGAGTCCGAGTCAAGACCGAGTCTTTGAAGGGTCGAGACCGAGTCGAGACCGCCTCTGCCTATTTTTCTAGAGATAAATAAACGGTTCTGATGGCAGTATCTTTGCATTGCACCATGGGATGTCATTTTCAAATAATGCCTATTAACATTGCATTTTATTATTATTGTTATGTGTTGTGTGTTTTTTTTTCATATGAACATAAAAAATGGGCTGGTCTCGAGGACTCGGTCAGAAATTACGAGTTTTCCCACTGTGGTCCGCGACCGAGTCTTTGAAAGGAACAAGTCCGAGACAAGTCAGAGAAAGCAGAAATGGTTCTCGAGAATACTACATCATTATACAGCGCATTGTGAATGTGTTAGCATTTAGCCTAGCCCCATATATTCCTTAGGATCCAAACAGGGATGAATTTAAAAGCCACCAAACACTTCCATGTTTTCCCTTTTTAAAGACTGTTACATGAGTAGTTACACAAGTAAGTATGGTGGCACAAAATCAAACTTTTGTTTGGATCCTAAGGAATGAATGGGGCTTGGCTAAATGCTAACACATTTACAAAGAGCTGTACAAAGATTAAAGGATTAGTCCATTTTCTTAAAAGAAAAATCCAGATAATTTACTCACCACCATGCCATCCAAAATGTTGATGTCTTTCTTTGTTCAGTCGAGAAGAAATTATGTTTTTTGAGGAAAACATTGCAGGATTTTTTGCAGGATTTTTCTAATTTTAATGGACTTTAATAGAGCCCAACATTTAATACTTAACTCAACACTTAACAGTTTTTTTCAACGGAGTTTCAAAGGACTATAAACAATCCCAAACGAGGCATAAGGGTCTTATCTAGCAAAACGATTGTCATTTTTGACAAGAAAAATAACAAATATACACTTTTAAAGCACAACTTCTCGTCATTTAGATTCGGTCGTGATGCACCAGCTGACCCCACGCAATATGTCATGACATCAAGAGGTCACAGAGGACGAACGCGAAACTCCGCCCCAGTGTTTACAAGCGTCTTGAAAGAGGACCGTTCCTACGTTGTTGTATGTCAACTGATACTAATTAATGTCTTTGTGGCAGTTTATTGTTAAAAGAGTAACTAAACCCTTAACCAACTTTTTTTAGTTAATGATCTGTAAGAATGATTCTTTATTAGAGCTGTTCATTGATTTTAGTAAGTTTTTTGACATTTGGATATAAAGTGTTTCAATACTACAATATATGGTGTAAAAACGTCTGAGTGCTGCCCTCTTCAGGTTGAACGGTGGCTACTGCAGTTGAATTTTCCTATTGGATGTTGGGTCCAAAAAGTAACTTGTGACGTAAGCAGGTTCAAGCTCACCACGCCCTTGTTACGATCTCACCACATGCTTGGTACGAGCTTAGTTCGTCCCCTCTATCTCCGTTGGGATCTGCCCACTTTTCTTGCATTTTTCAAATATTGCCAGTGGGTGGAGTCAGGCTCTGACCAGGGGTTTAGTTACGCTTTAAAATGGTCCGCAAATGTGCGTTTTATATATGTAACACGTGACATCCCTACATCACTACGCATTTACCTTAGGTAGAGCTGGACCGGACCTAAACGAAAAGTTGTGGTTTAAAAGTGCATATTTTTTATTTTCCTTGTCAAAAATGACAATTGTTTCGCTAGATAAGACCGTTATGCCTCGTTTGGGATCGTTTATAGTCCTTTGATACTCTGTTGAAAAAAACTGTTAAGTGTTGAGTTAAGTATTAAATGTTGGGCTCTATTAAAGTCCATTAAAATGAGAAAAATCCTGCAATGTTTACCTCAAAAAACAAAATATCTTCTCGACTGAACAAAGACAGACATCAACATTTTGGATGACATGGTGGTGAGTAAATTATCTGGATTTTTCTTTTAAGAAAATGGACTATTCCTTTAAAAGTGCACACAAGATATTTATTTATGCATCTAATTTGAGGTAAGAACATCGTAAAATATTGAAAAATGGTGGTGTTTTCCTTAAAAAAAAAAAAAAGATTTAAAAATCAACTTGATGAGTTACAACATGCAAATGACAACGTTTCGGTAGAATTGCACGTATTTTAGCACGAGGGTCCGTCACATACAGTAAGGTTCATCATATTTGGGGGTTCTTGAAAACTCCAGTCGGACATCATTTTTGCCAAAGACATTTTTGTGTCATAAAAATACTAGCAGTCATGTAATGTGATGAGTGTCACGGGCGTGGGCGCTAATGTCACTGATATTTCTCATTTATCTGAAGGTTTTTAAACATTTTACTCCTTAAAAATGTGGAAATTGACAATCTGGTGGATAATGTTGCTGTAATGTTAACAATCAGCCGGTGCCGTACCCATTATCTTGCAGTACGTGGGCAGTATCACCGGTGAGGAACTATAAGGGACAGATATGAGTTTCTTTTTGACAAATGTTTTAAATGAGCTTTACAAAGTGCACTGTCAACATCTCAATGTCATTCACAGGACGCTTGCAACAAATAAAGAACATCTATAAGACATTTGGGCATGGCCGCGGGAAGTGGGGGTGCTGCGGGTGCTGCAGCACCCCCTGTTGGCGAGAGGGAGATTTTTTTAAAATTTTAGATGGGCTGCTCGGCGACGTCATTAACTGGTTGCGAGAGGCAGAAAGAAAAGACGTGCCTTGTGTTGTAGGCTAGCTGTGTCTGTAAGTCAAAATGCAAAGGAGTTGTTGCGTGGATAATAGTACCAACAGAGTCAGTGCTGGGTGCCTGATGTTAACATACCAGTAAATGCGACTATTACGTTAGCCCAACATTATAATTCATACATGTATCACAGTAACACTGCAAAAATAAAGACAGAAAAACAGTTCCAACTAAAATCAAGTTTTATTTATATACAAACAATAAAGAATGCTTCAATAATTAAGGTTGTTGCAGTAGCGGATCAGCTCACCAATCGTGCTTTCTGCCTCCTGGACGCTCGCGCACCCTGTAATGTTTGTAAACCGGCAACCCCGTATATATATTACTTATGAATATTTTAGGAAATTATTTTTGACACACGTAGGTTATTACGTGTATTTTGGATTTTAATTTCATTACTGTCTGTGCCTACCCATCTCCGTGGCCTCATCCGAGCGCACTTCTCCGCCTTGCGTCTTTTGAAGACGGTACGCACTCACCAGGACCCAGAAAAGACTCACACACCTTTGGCTGATGCATGCCCACACAGAAATTCTGAACTCCCTGGGAATTCGTCCCCTAGCTCATGAGAGACTTTGGACTTTATTATACAACCGGCGCAATGCGCGACGCGAGTGTCTTTTGCTAGAGTAAAGAGCGCGTTGATAATATGCGCATATTAACGGGATGACAACGCGGGTTTGTTATCACATACATGGATGCGAAGCATCACAAACACGCCTTTTTAAAGGATTAAAATGTAAAAGATTATTATTGAGTCTCTTGGACATAAATGATGACCGATTATGAGACGTTAGAATTGCAAAGAGCTGCTTATCTGTAGCTAAGTAAATAAATGATTTGCTTTTAAACAAATGCATCTATTTTTAAATACTTCCCCACGAATTTATTGTATATAATGACTCTTTACCTGTGGATATGGTGAAATGAGAACGTTTGTAAATTCTTTATCTCTTGTTTGTAACAAATAAAATATTTTTAAAGTACAAACCTTATATAAAGCCTAATATATTCTAAAAATGTAATTATACACAATGTATTTCTTTATAAAAGTATACAATATCAGAACTAAACCCATTATTATTTTTGTTAAATGTATGAATTATTTATAAGTTAAAAAAGCCAGATGCGTACAAATGACACGCAGTGTGATTATCGTGCAATAGATACGCCAAATTCCGATTTTGCGTGCATATGATACGGCAGTCCTTCCCATTCACGTATATGGCAATTGGCGAATCGTTTCGTGACGTTTTATTTATTGTTTTCTCATTTGTTTTCTGTTTTTTAAACCATTTTCGCTTGGGTTTAGGGTTAGATTTCACATTTGTTTAAGCAGGTTATTTAATATACAGATTTCTCTATGTTTTTATCTATATTTAAGTCATGGTCGCTTGGAGTTGGGGTTAGAGTTGGGGTTTGGGTTAGGATGTCATTTTTATATAATAAAAAGTTGTTCTAACCCTAAACCCAAGCGAAAATGGTAAAAAAAAAATCAGAAAACAAATGAGAAAACAATAAATAAAACGTCACGAAACGATTCGCCATATAAGTGAATGGGAAGGACTGGCGTATCATATGCACGCAAAATTGGAATTTGGCGTATCTATTGCACGATAATCACACTGCGTGTCATTTGTACGCTTTTTGGTGTGAATGGGTTGATTTAGTATAAAAAGGTCTATTTAAGGTATGTAATTGTGAGAATATTTTACCACTGTTAATCGGCGTGTGATCCTAACTTAAAAACGAAAGTAAAATATGTTCGTCTGAACATTGAAAATTTTGAAGTTTATTGAATATTATATGTTGTTATAATATTATATGTTGTATGTAAATATATATATGTAATGTATGTCTGAAGTTGTAATGAAAGTAATTTCGCCTGGAATTGTTATAAGTATTTCTGCTTCTGATTAATAGCGATAATCTGTTGTCTGTGTGTTTCAGACCCTGCTGTGTGCACTAAAGTGTATATGACAATAAAGTAGTGTGAAACTCAATGTATTTATTTTTAAAATGTATTTTAAATGGGCCTATAGGCTCATAGGTTTTTTGTAAAAAAAAAAAAAAATTCACAGCACCCCCTGTTCAAAATGACTTCCAGCGGCCCTGCATTTGGGTACATTTCATCTAAATTAAATGACCAGCCTGATCTCACGAGAACTCATAAATATTTTATGACTTGACTAATTCGGTTGAATTAGCACAAAGTTAATCATGCAAAACGTACGATTATCATAAAAAAACAATAACAAAACCCCACCCCTAACCCTAATGTCACAAGGGTCAAGGCAAAACTTACAAAAATAAATGTATGAATGTGGTCGTACAAATGAATACGAATTAGCCACCTCATAAAATAAGTACGAATTGCCATGAGATAGCATTGAAATGACTCTAAAGCAAAAGCAGTTTTATATTCATATAGTAAATTTAACATGCTCACAGTGACACAACTCGACTTAAATGCCTTCGGCATGATGCAGCGAGAAGATAAAAAAGTCCCTTTGGGATTCTTAAGGGTTAAGAAACGGGCGATTACCTTTCAGATGGCCCCTGCCGAGCGTCACAAAGCCGGAGGAGATGAAGTTGTGCATGTCTTGACCGCTGCGAAAGTTTTCTTTCCCATAATGCCCTGCGAAGAAACGCACAGAATGACCATCATGAGAAAAACGAGTGTCGAGTCTTCTTTTATAGTTATGTGTCAATCTTGAATGCTGATGTGGTTTTAAACCTTGTAGCTTTTCAACCCAAATCCATCACACTGGACATTGCGGGTATTTGATCGCCTAAGGAACACAATTCTTTACGGATAAATACCCTTTATGTCCCGCATTACTCACAGCGCAGCCTTACATCTGACAGTTATTGAGAAGTCACCTCAGCCAGCGTCTGGTAAACGGTGTTTTAAGACAGACGACAGGACGGGATTCTGCATTAAGTATTAATGGGGGGTAGAGGTTCTGCTCGACCACACTAGAGGTTTTAGAGGTCAAACTATCATCTTGGCACACACGCACACACTTTTAACACAAATTTGAGCCCTGCTGGGTTAGAGGACACTGAGGTTGATCAGAGATGCAGGTGGATCTTAAAGCATCTAATAGGATGGTAATGGGCGCCCCTGACCCGAGCCAGATGACCAAAGAGAGGCTTCACATCATTTCTGTTATGTGCATCACTGAATAGGGGTCAGACACAGATGGACGGATAGACAGAAAGGTGATCGCATATCTGTCTAAACAAATAATTCCCTGCCTCCATTTAATCTCATTGCTGTCTGGAAGAAATAATTCGGTTTGTCTTTTACCTTTTCAATTATGCAATCTTTCTTAATAAATCAAGCTTATCAGATTTTAAGCCAATTAAAGGCAAAAGTATTCATGAAACGAAATGAAAAGTGATTTACGGTGTCTAAAGTAACCAGTGGACAATGAAACCCAGTGTCGCAATCTGAAATCAAAGACGAGCCATGAACAGTTGCATCTCTCTCTCTCTCTCTCTCTCTCTCTCTCTCTCTCTCTCTCTCTCTCTCTCTCTCTCTCTCTCTCTCTCTGCGTGATTTTGGTACACTGCACTATGATGAAAGTTAATATTTAATGATTGTATTTTATTAAAAACAAGAGCTCAGTCAAGCGTTTCTTCTCATCATACCGACTGGCGCTCGATCTGAGAGCTTTGCTACATCTCCTCATGTGCTATCAAATCTTCATGAACTTGTCAAAATAGCCTGTTGCAAGATTTAAAAGGCCGTACGAGTAATCTTAAAATGCCACTCAATGTTTAAGGGCTGTTTTGGTGCACGCTTTTATAAACCAAAACAGTATTTTTACACAAACTTTTTTTTACCCTTTCTCTCACCTTTACAATGTATCAGGATGATTTTTGCTATGGCACCTTTAAAATTTAGGCTGTCATGCTCATCCTACATACACTATACAGCTGCCTTGTGAGGTAGCATCACCATCCAGAAAAACACTTGAGCATCTACAGAGCATTTATAGATGTCGTCACCCATTAGCACATTGTGATTAACACTCCCCTAAAGGATTATTAGGAACACCATACTAATATTGTGTTTGACCCCTTTCGCCTTCAGAACTGCCTTAATTCTATGTGGCATTGATTCAACAAGGTGCTGAAAGCATTCTTTAGAAATTTTGTCCCATATTGATAGGATAGCATCTTGCAGTTGATGGAGATTTGTGGGATGCACATCCAGGGCACGAAGATCCCGTTCCAACACATCCTAAAGATGCTCTATTGGGTTGAGATCTGGTGACTGTGGGGGCCATTTTTGTACAGTGAACTCATTGTCATGTTCAAGAAACCAATTTGAAATGATTCGAGCCTTGTGATATGGTGCATTATCCTGCTGGAAGTAGCCATCAGAGGATGAGTACATTGTGGTCATAAAGGGATGGACATGGTCAGAAACAATGCTCAGGTAGGCCGTGGCATTTAAACGATGCCCAAATGGCACTAAGGGCCCTAAAGTGTGCCAAGAAAACATCCCCCACACCATTTCACCACCACCAGCCTGCAGAGTGGTAACAAGGCATGATGGATCCATGTTCTCATTCTGTTTACGCCAAATTCTGACTCTACCATCTGAATGTCTCAACAGAAATCGAGACTCATCAGACCAGGCAACATTTTTCCTGTCTTCAACTGTCCAATTTTGGGTGAGCTTGTGCAAATTGTAGCCTCTTTTTCCTATTTGTAGTGGAGATGAGTGGTACCTGATGGGGTCTTCTGCTGTTGTAGCCCATCCGCCTCAAGGTTGTGCGTGTTGTGGCTTCACAAATGCTTTGCTGCATACCTCGGTTGTAACGAGTGGTTATTTCAGCGAAGTTGCTCTTCTGTCAGCTTGAATCAGTCGGCTCATTCTCCTCTGACCTCTAGCATCAACAAGACATTTTCGCCCACAGGACTGCCACATACTGGATGTTTTTCCTTTTTCACACCATTCTTTGTAAACCCAAGAAATGGTTGTGCGTGAAAAACCCAGTAACTGAGCAGATTGTGAAATATTCAGACCGACCCGTATGGCACAAACAACCATGCCACGCTCAAAATTGCTTAAATCACCTTTCTTTCCCATTTTGACATTCAGTTTGGAGTTCAGGAGATTGTCTTGACCAGGACCACACCCCTAAATGCATTGAAGCAACTGCTTGGTTGATGAGATAATTGCATTAATGAGAAATTGGACAGGTGTTCCTAATAATCCTTTAGGTGAGTGTAGATCCAGACTTGTGGTGCAAATTTTAATTGAGGATAAAATATTTTTCAACCATACAGTGAAACAGAGCATGAACTACATTTAAATGTGCATTTATTCATAGTAGATGCTTACATCAAAAGCGACTTAGCCTACAAATGAAAGAGCATTTAAATTTTAGCAGTGAGCTCACAGTAAGCACTAAGCAGAGCAGTTTCAAGTCATTTTAATGCCCAAACATAACATAAAAAATGTTTAAAAAAATCGATGTGATCATGTAACACTAAATTTTTAAATGCACTTAAATCAACAAGACAGTACAAAAAAAGTTTAAAGTCAGTGAATCAGCAGTCAAAATGTATATTCGCTCTTTGGCGCCCCCTGCTGCTGGTGGCACCCTAGGCGACCACCTGGTTGGCCTATGCATACGACCCTGTGCATAAGGCCACATTTACACATATTCAGGTATTTAGAGAAACAAATATTTCCCCTCCGTTTACAATAATAACATTGTACACCCAACGTCGTTTTCAAAAAAAAACTTGTCATTTACATTAACCCGCATAAATACGCCGTTGAGCGCCATAATAACTATGCCAAACTTATGGGTGGCAGTCAGGGGCGTCATGCACCAATTTTTTTTAAGGGGGCACAGTGTCAACAGCTCACAGAAATTTGTGCATACACAGACATCAAACGAAATATTATAGAGCTTTCAGTCTTTTCCATGGCACTTACATTTCTAACAATCTGAAAACCCCTGCTTTCATGCAAAAACCTCCAAAATAAGAGTGATGACTAACTTTAATATCAAATACTATTCAATCAGAATAATGACACATTTGCATCATATTTACATCTGAAACGGCATGTTTTATTTAAGTCTTAATGGCTTGTTTAATTGTGTCATTAATGCATTTTGCACAACAACTACATTATCATATAAAATTAATGTAATTTTAAATCCATAAAGTATATAAACAACGAAAATGATATATGCTATAGCCACGTGATTGATTTTAATGTTCAATAATGATTTTAAAAAATATGTTTAGATAAAATTATTAGAGGAACGGATTTTTGCATTAAATTTTACCTCATGTGAGCATGTGAGATTCCGCGCCCGCGTGAACTCTGGCGAACTTTGGCGTTGTGCCAAGAAGATGAATCTCTACTAATATAACGTTGAGACGGTCACATTTAAAACCATACATTTTCTACACAGAGGAGGTTGACTGCACATTACCGTACTGGGGTTTGGAAATGTTGTGAGCGTTTCTAACACGTTTTAATTCCTCAGATAGCCAAATGCAGCAGCAAGCCAGCAACAGCAGAGAGCTCGTGAGCGCGCCCAGACGCTGATGACGTCTGCGACTGCTCTGACTGCAGCGCCAGCTGCCGCCAGAATAAAAGTAATGTAACATGATCAAAACACTATCAAAACGGCGAAAATCTCCGAAAAGTGACAAGGATGCAGCACAGAATGTATAATAGTGTGCATATTAAATAGATTAAAAGTCAAATAACAGATTCATGGACGCTTATTTGATTTTGAGGTTGGATGCAAAATCCATTGGCTCAAAAAAACCAAGGGGGCAGGTGCCCCCTCAGTTTGAATGGGCATGACGCCTCTGGTGGCAGTCAGAGGAATAAAGCCATGCAAGCCAATCAAAATCCTCAAGTCAACACCAACGAATACCACAAGCGACTTCCTGTTCCTTTCAAAACAGCGCTTACATGACACTTTTTGGCGCATAATGTGACGTTTCAGAACCTAAAATCCCGTTTCTCCCAGTTGACACGGAAACACATAACCGGGGTTATCAGAAATCTCCACTTTGGCCGAAGGATTTTGAAATAATCATTTTCGGTGATAAAAACTGGGTTTTCGTGCAAATGAGAGGCCAAACCGCATGGAAATATTTGCGTCTTTCCTTCGTGTAAACGGGTATAAGGCCCAATTTCAATTTTACCCCTTCACTTTCCCCTTCCATGTTTTTTTGTGTTTAGGGTTAGGGCTGTCCCCATTTTCTTTTGGTGGGAGGGGTAGGAGGAAGTGCCAGAGAGCCCTTCAAATAAAAAATTTTTTAGGACCTCACTTCAAAAAAAGGGGTATGTGAAAATTTACCATCTACAGCGGCAACATAGCTGCCAAAGCGAGCCGAGGCTGCCAAAGCGAGCAGAGAGACTCATAAATGTAAGTATTTTGCATTATTATTGATTTAAATGACAAAAGTACACTCATAATTGACTGCACAACAGTCCCACATCATATTTTATTGATATCCGGTGACTTGACAGCATAAAGTGGCGGGGTTTTTACCACATGCTTGATAGCGCATTGTTTTGAAGTTGCTATGTGCTTCAATACGTGAACCAAAAATTGATCATACCAAAGAAGATTTGAAGATAAATGCAAAAAAAAAAAAAAAAAAATAGCTGTAGCCCACGCAATGGAGCACTACAGCAATCTACGGCAGCTTGGAAGTTTGTGATAAACATTGCGGCGTTTTCTTTGACATATGAGCTAGCGATGATAAACGATGACATATAACGGCGTAGTAGTGGTGTCCCGTTTCTTAGGGGAATATTTTTTGTCACTTTGTTTCAAGGGGAAGGGGCGAAGGGTTATAAAATAGAATTGGAATTGGGCTTAAGTGTAGTCTCCAAAGACATTGTTGCAAGTAAGATGTGTACAATGAAAAGATGCATATGTGATGTGGTGATATAATGTAGTGTTCGTGTAGCTTAGTTGGTAGTGCATTGCTTTAGCAGGGCAAAAGGTCATTGGTTTGATTCCAGAAAACACACATACGGAATAGAAAATTTATACCTAAGTGTAAATTACTGTATGTAGAAATGTAAATGTATAGTTTTTATCATAATTAGACACATGGATGTCACCGAAATAAATGCTGATTGAAAATACAGTAGATGAGATAGTGGGAGTGGAGGGCAGAGGACAGAAGATGTTATGGAGATCAACCACATGAAAGAAAATCTCTGTATTGGGAATCAATGAAACAGTCAGAAAATATTGATATTTTTTAACCAATTAACCAAATGAACATTCGCTGCTTCTGTTTGAAACTCTTTGTTGAATTTAAAAGCATTTAATCCATCAATCAAAAATGGGACGTTTTATAGATTGAAGGAGCACTCTGTCACCAGATCTCATGAGACAAGAATCAAACACACAGCACTTGTGTAAGCATCCTATGAAACACAGACACACACATACACACAAACCCAGGCATGTACACACACTACCCTGTATCCAACACATATCTGTGCCCAAAGAGAGATTTCATTTGATTTCTGGTCAGATTCATTCTCAAAATGTATCCTTATGGTTTGGGTTAAGTGGGGTCACATGATGACTGAACCTGATCCAACAAACACTGTACCTGTATATATCCACATTTGTATATCTTGTATGTCATTGCAGGGATGTTATTTCATGAATTATTCTTTACATACAAACACTTTTACACTTAAACCGTTTAAAAAAAAAAAAATGAATAAAATGCCTTTAAATTCAACAAAGAGTTTCAACTGAAAGATGTGAATGTTCTTTTGGTTAATGAGTAAAAAGAAATGCAATATTTTCAAAATGATGAAATGTTAAATGTGAAACCCAGACAGCAGTCGACTCCGGGCCGGATTCGCATCGAAGCTGCTGACTTCGGGCACAGATCCGGCACGGTGTCATCTGCTGTCTGGGAAAGTCACTGAATTCATTATGACTTTTAAAGCCAATGCAGAAACAAGAACTATTTTGGACTTGGTTAATGAAAGCAACCAAACAGAACATGATAACAACCACATACAGTAGCAACACCTTAACTCTTTCCCCGCCATTGACAAGTTACCCAAAAAAAAGTTTTTCATTGAATTTAATCATTTTTTTAAAGTAAGTGGTTGCAATCAATTTATTTAAGCTACATTTAAACAAAAGTTTTATATTTTATTTTACTTTACTAATCATTTTTTGTTTAAATGTAGCTTAAATAAATTGATTGCAACCACTTACCTTAAAAACATTTATAAAATTCAATGAATCGTTTTTTTTTCAGTGTAAATGGCCAATTTATGAAAAAACTGAAGCCAAAATATTATTTGCTCATTTTAAACTCTGTGTATATTTTGATAATCATGGTGAATCAGATCTCTAACAAAATTCCTTCACAAAAATGCAATTATTTCAGCTTTTTGCTAAAAATATTTTTAAAGAAAAGACACTTAAGAGGTTATAAGCAGAAAAAATAGGATGACACTTTTTTCCCCGTTTTGTTTGTTTCTTTGTTTGAAAGCAGAGGATCTGTTCTTTCATTTAATATATTTGTATGTTTACATATTATTTTAGAATGTTCCTGAAAGGCATTTTGTGAAACTTTTGTGAAAATCACAAAAAATGCTGGCGGGCAACTTTTCAAAACATGGCTGACGGGGAATGAGTTAAATTCAACAAAGAGTTTCAAACAAAAGACATGAATGATCATTGGTTAATTGGTTAATTTCTGAAATGTTATATCAGAACAGACGACTTTGGGCCAGGTTTGCACCGTAGCTGCTGACTTCTGGCACAGATCCGGCACGGTGTCATCTGCTGTCTGGTAAAGTCGGCGAATTCATTATTACTGTTAAAGCCAATGCAGAAACAAGAACTATTTTGGACTTGGTTAATGAAAGCAACCAACCAGAACACGATAACAACCACATACAGTAGCAACACCTTAACTCTTTCCCCGCCATTGACGAGTTATCTCGTCAATTAAAAGAAAACATTTGCCTAAAAAATGTCTTTCTGGAGAATTTTTATGTTAATCTGTAATACCATGATTATCCAATAGATGGCCAATTTATGAAAAAACTGAAGCCAAAACGTTATTTACTAATTTTAAACTCTGTGTATGTTTTGATAATCGTTCTGAATCTGATCTCTAACAAAATTCCTTCCCAAAAATGCTATTATTTCAATAACAAAAAATGATGGCGGGCAACTTTTTAAAACATGGCTGACGGGGAATGAGTTAAATTCAACAAAGAGTTTCAAACAAAAGACGTGAATGATCATTTGGTTAATTGGTTAATTTCTGAAATGTTATATCAGAACAGAAGAATTTGGGCCAGGTTTACACCGTAGCTGCTGACTTCGGGCACAGATCCGGCCCGGTGTCATCTGCTGTCTGGTAAAGTCAATAAATTCATTATTACTGTTAAAGCCAATGTAGAAACAAGAACTATTTTGGACTTGGTTAATGAAAGCAACCAACCAGAACACGATAACAACCACATACAGTAGCAACACCTTAACTCTTTCCCCGCCATTGACGAGTTATCTCGTCAGTTAAGAGAAAACATTTGCCTAAAAAAACGTGTTTCTGGAGAATTTTTATGTTAATCTGTAATACCATGATTATCCTAGATGGCCAATTTATGAAAAAACTGAAGCCAAAACGTTATTTACTAATTTTAAACTCTGTGTATGTTTTGATAATCGTTCTGAATCTGATCTCTAACAAAATTCCTTCACAAAAATGCTATTATCTTAGCTTTTTGCTAAAAAATTGTATTATTGAAGAAAAATACCCATGTTTAAGAGTTTATAAGCATTGAAAAAATATAGATAGGATGACACGTTTTTTTTCCTGTTTTGTTTGTTTCTTTGTTTATTTATTGTTTGTTTGAAAGCAGATGGTCTGTTCTTTCATTTGATATATTTGTATGTTTACATATTTATAGAAGAACATTTTCCTGGAAGGCATTTTGTGAAACATTTGTGAAAATCACAAAAAATGCTGGCAGGCAACTTTTAAAAAAATGGAAGGCGAGGAATGAGTTAAATTCAACAAAGAGTTTCAAACAAAAGAGATTAATTTAGCTAATTGGTTCATTTCTGACTGTTTCTAAATTCTTAAATGTTAAATCAGAACAGACGACTCTGGGCCAGATTCGCACCGTAGCTGCTGACTTTGGCACAGATCCGGCTCGGAGTCGTCTGCTGTCTGGAAAAGACTAGATTCATTCTTACTGTTAAAGCCAATACAGAAACAAGAACTATTTTTGGACTTGGTTAATGTAAACAACCAGCCAAAACACGCTAACAACCACCTACAATAGCAACACTTTAACAATCTAGCGTAGCGTGTAAACCTTAAGCAACAGCGACCATTCTGTAATACAGCAGAAGTGAGTTTATTCAGCCTTCTGAATATTGATGCCATGTGAGCCCAACACAAAAAAGAAAGAACGCTGAATGCTTGCGAGATGTGAATGTTTGAAGGGTTTGTAAAAAGTGTGTTAAGCACAATAACATGTTTTAAAGTCTGTTCGAATGAAAAATTTATTTAGATGTGATTTCAGATATGACTATGCACTGTAAAAAGTAATACCTAGATCTAACTTATAAAAAGTGAGGCAAGTGACTGCATGGGAAGTTTTAGGTTGAGTCAACTTGCAGCCTTTTTTAAGTATATTGAACACACTAACATTTCTTAATATGAATGCAATAAAATTGAGTTGAGTTAACTAATTGTACTAGTATTACTCAGTTAGATAAACCTTCTTTTCTTGGTACAGGTAGCATATTTATGGTTAGTTGTTGTTTTTTATGCCGTGAGATGAGGGCACGAAACGTTTATTCAAACAACTCACCCACTCAGTTTAGATTTGGGCACCTTCTGAACAATGGTTACTACAAAACTCAAAGAAGAAACAGAAACTCTTCCAAATATCGAAGATAAATGAACATTAAACACTAACAAGTCTTTCTTTTTAGTTAAAAACAAAACAAAAAAAGTTTCAATTCAAATTTCACTCTCCAAATGCAGTCCCATGCAAAGCATGCTGGGAACTGCAAGTCCACTGCCTAGTTAGTTGTGTTTACTAAAATAATTCATGTAGTTTTAACACAAAATTATTAAATTAATTTCTTTCTTACAAATTTAAATCGATTATAGATAATAAAATTACGTCGAATTTACTCAATAATGTGTTCATTTAGAATTAATCAATTTATTCCAATTTTTATTTTATTTTAACTCATATTTTGATTAAAAAAACAAAAATTATTTTTTTTTAATACAGTTTACTCAATTTATTTTTTTTAAATCTACTAAGGCACAGAAACACTTTTTACAGTGTGAGTTGAACAGCATGTGCTGAGCCTTTACACATGATGAAGCATGTTTCATATATCCACAAACCCACACATGTATACATAGAGACTCATTTCATCTTAAAAACCTGCAAGGGTCTTCAAAGACTATCATAGTCGCGAAAACATGGGTGATTCTCACGAAACCATTGAAACACCACGGCACTAATGATTTTAGCTTTAAAATGTGTAATATAGTAACATTAAAAAGCATCAGAATTAACACAATACTGTGTTCTACCTTGCACAATGTGTGATTTCAACATAAGAATTTATAATTGGAAATTTTATCTCATTTTCTGCTGAAATTCTCATTACCGCAATGTGTCCGGCTGTGTTTGAACATGCGTTATGTTGTAATTTAATCAAATTAACACAAAAATAAATGGATGTTTTGCTAGACTACTTTAGATGACAGAAAAAATATTTACTGAATATGCATGTATAATAATAATGAAGAAAAATTAGGAAAATGATGTGTCCATGCCTGATGTTCTCATCCTCCGCAACACTTTTTGAGAACAGTTTAAGCACACATACAGAATTTTAATAAAGTTTGATTTTGAGTGACCAAGCACATGGACCAGTTACTTCAAGATGGCTACCAGGTAAGATCATTTTTTTACAGTTAATTTGAAATATTGTCTTGTCAGAATTTTGATTATCATTACCGCAACAGATGCTTATTAAATGTTAATTTAATTAATAGAAGCATAATACTTTGATTTTAAATGCATGTGCAGAATCTCCAAATTATGTTCTTTCAGGTTTGTCATGTCATTTTGAAAATATGTCAGTGTTGATGTTTTCTGACTGTTGCGGTAATGAGATTTTTTAGGACTAATTTTTTAAATTATGTTACAAAAAGTGTTAAATGACAAGTAAAATTTTTTAAATTAATGTTCCCATTTACTCCAGACTTTGTTTTTCAATGTCTGGTGGGAAAAAAAGTAAATTTAAGCAATTTTTACATTTTCATGCTTGACATTTTTAAAACCAAGTTTTCGTGAGAATCACCCACATAATGAAGGTTTTATCATGGTGCCATACATGAAAAACAACACAACATGAGGTAACTTACCGTGATTGTTTTTGTTGTGAACAGGTGTGTAGTGGTTCTTGGACGTTCGTACAGGTGTCTCCTCTTTGGGTAATGTTTCTATTGCGGCTATGTTTTCATGCTCGTACTGAGATATGGGAATGGGTCCCTGCTGCCTCAAAATGTCCGCCAACGCTCTGAAAAACACAGGAAAGATCATTTTAATGTTCATTATATCATTATCCTAAAAACAACAGTGTCCTGTTGTTCAGCATTGGAATAAACGTTACATCCAGTTTACAGATACAAACAGATTGCACCCCAAGAGGTTTAGACAATTTCCAATAAGGGCCCCGTTTAAGGGCCAGACTGTTGGATCTTTTGTTTTCCTATGTGTGGAGGTGCTTGGCTCTGGTACAATCTCTAACACACACACACACACGCACGAGTTTAATTGCGCTTTGTGTTATAATGATCAGTCGAAGTTTGGCCTCTCAGGTTTTCGAAGCTCAGGCCTTTGGCTACAGCAACAAACAAAAGCCATTAATCAATGTGTCGTCTGCAGTATGGTGGTGTAGAAACACATCCACCCATACAAGCCTAATGGGATTCAAATTCTATTAATGTTTCTGCTCTTTGGCCCCGAGGACACGATCTCAGAATTAAGACCCAACCGCTTCATGGATTTTTCATAGTGGCAATATGAGATTCTGGAGAGATTGCATGGCCATTAAAATTATGAATCTTCCACAGTAATGCAGCTTTCTGTAATGGGGAGCGTGTGGGGGGTTATACAGGACTTCATCAAGTCAGATTTCACTGCAGAAAGAACTGTGAATTATCCATGGATTAACATGGTAAATTGAATTCAGGTAAACCGGGATACTTTTACAGTCATGTCAATGTCATAACCAAATTTACCTAAATTCACCCTACCTTTCTTAGGTGAAAAGCATGATTTGTAATTATCAATGAAAAAAAAAAAGGTTTTTGTATGTGCTCTTCCGAAGGGCGCAAATTCAAATTAAGTGTTTGGAGTGTCACGTGTGTTACTCGTGTTTTCAAAATATGTGTTTGCTGCGTCATGTGAACCATGTGCATCACGTGTTTTGTCAAAATAAGTGCCTGCTGCAAACGTGTCAAAAGAGACACTCACGTTCACAAAATACACGCATGACACTCCCTTAACAGTAAACTCTGATTACGCATGAAATGATACGAGTATCTGGCAAACACAAGCGTCTCTTTTATCATAAATCCTTTAGACGCGTCTGCAGCAGGCACTTATTTTGACAAAACGTGATGCACACACGCCAAACACATTTTGAAATTACGAACCACACACATGATGGGCTAAATACATGTTGTGACGAACTTCGCATCGTGCGCCCCCGAAAAAAGAAGTCACCGGCCGCCACTGCTTAGTTTACTTAGTTTTTCTTGTTTTCCAGTACAAACACCTAAAAATTTAATTGGGGGGGATGCTATTTCATGCATCCTGACTTATTAACACAGTTAAAGAGTTGTATTTCTCATGCTAAACAAATGCAAAGTGTCAAAACAGCAGTTGAGCATGTGACAAAGTATTTCTGGGCCAAACTCACGTCTCCTCTTTCTTACAAGTTTCAGAAAGTTTTTTTCAAACTTGGGTACCCTTTACGTATCAGTGACCCCATATTCCTTTTATGGGCACTTCTTCTGGAAAAGCACACCCATGCGTCAATTAGTGTGAGAACAACGAAGACTCTCATTGGCATTGATCCTTTGAGTAGAAGTCACAGGCATTACTTCACGCAACAGCTTTGTTTTATATCAAGACTCAACAATGTGTGTTTGTTTATCTCTGGATTTCATTGAAATAGTGGAGTTCCAACCGGGTCATAAGTCGCAGGCGGTAAGTAAAACTGCATTAAATATCTGTTTTGTTTGCAATCGGCACATAAGTGCATATCATGTAAATGACACGAACATCATAAGTTATTCAGAGATAGTGGGATAATGTTTCGCAAGTGTTGCCTGCTCGTGACTCGCCCCTCCCACTGGATGCCTCTGGGATTTCATGCTTTTCTGAAACAATCGCTAAAGCTAATCTGTTTTTTATAAACCTGATCAAACTAAAGACTCATTGGATATACGAAGGACGTAATACTACTCTATAGGTGCTCAAGATTAACATGAGATGAACAGAAACAGCGTGTGTTATGTGAGCTTAAATTTAAGAAGTAAAATGACCAGATTTACTAAACAGGGCAAATGAGTGTAACTGTGCGTTCACACCAGCCGCGGTTGAGGCGGCAAAACGCGCTATTCGCGCGTAGTTGGACCTTTTAACGTTTTGAGTTTACTCGCTTCATTCACGCGTGAAAGCCGTGCAAAAAATTCTAGTCATTCGAGACATTCCCGCAGAAATTTGTGTTATGGGAGGGGCTTCTGCGCCTCTGCTCGCTCCCTGTAATCATGTCACTACTAGAGCCAGCTCCTGATTGGTTAACGGAGCGTGAATATCCAACAAATTCAGATTTTTCAACTTGCGCATTTCTCGAAACAATGCTCAATTCAAGCAAAACGCGCCATCCATGCATTCCGCGCCATTCGCACCGCACCATCCATACGTTCCTTGCAGGATGCCTATTCACGTTTTTGCATCGACTTAACATGTAAATCACTTGCACTTGCCACCTCTTCCACGTCTGGGGTGAATGCCACATAAGAAATGCATTTTCAGAGTGCCGATGGGAGTGGAAATTTCTGCGGTAATGTACCAACAAGGTGCAGGTTAAAAAACACAGATGCAACATCTCATTTCCATAATAACCAATGCAACTTCAGACACGTTTTATTTTGTCCATTTAAAATTTGTTTTCAAAAGACATCTATATAGGTGTCCAAACACAGCCCAGTTGTCTAGGCAAAATTTGGGTTGTCAGAGAAATTTTAATAGACATCTAACTGTAGCTCAAAAATAAACCAGTAATCACTGTTGACTTACTTGATGGAATATCATAATAAGATATTTTGGCAAAAGCGACATTTCAAGTTTTTCAACGCTATTTTGTACGTATCTTTAGTAAATCCCTACGGTAGTTTTTTAACGTCAAAAAGGCATTTGCACGTACGCAAGCTCTTAGTAAATCTGGCCCTTTATGTCATTTTGTTCTGAAGAAAATGTTTCTTCATTTCAAGATTTTGTAGATATTTGCACTAGAAAACAAGACAAACAGAAATCACTGTTCACAATGCTCAATATGAACCAGCATTTACTCTAAGACCAAAGCGGTCAGCATCCATTTTTACGGCCCACTATCTGAAACCAGCGTGTGACATTGCGCCTGGTCCCACCTCAGCCTGAGGCCGTCTCTCCTCACAGGAGGAGCCTGAAATGGCGTCTTAACTGTGTCAATGTCAGCACATTCGCTCGGCCTCGCGGTCTACATCTCGCTATGCATGAGAGAGACAGAAAAGAAAGAAAGAGGTGGAGAGAGGGAGAAAGATAAAGTGACTTTGGTAGGATGTATAATTAGTCTTCCCTTCCAGGAGAAGAGGCCTTTTATAACAGAAGTTCTCCTCACGTGGGGGCGACCTGGTTTCAGTGCTCCAGTTGCCTGTGAGGTTCTCTGCGCTTTCTTCTGTCACACCACAGGACTGGGACACCTTCAGGCCCTTAAAGCCCGGACACATTAAACTACTTGAGTGGACTCTTGGAGTTTTCACACCTCATATTTATCTCATTTGTTGTTTTTTTCTGTGCGTGTACTGTAAAAGTTTGTTTCTGGTTTAAGTTAAACTTTGTCAATAGCCATTAAGCGACAGAGAATTGCAAAAGCATGTTTAAAGTGAGGCACTACAACACAATCTCATGGCAATTCGAGGTGGCTAATTCCTATGCAACTTCGTACAGCCAACTGCATAAGGTTTTGTATTGACTTGCTTTCACCCCATGATTTTGGGTTTAGGGGAGTTCTTGTAGCTTTTTGTACTATCTACTTCGTACAATCGCATATGAATAAGCCAACTAGTAAAATATGCATGAATCAGGTTGGACACTTACGATGGAGGTATGTAAAGCATAAAGCACTTAAAATACAAACTGTCTAGCATTTCTATCTCATGTGAAACTCTTAATGACCAAATTAATACTTATATAATTATATATGTATATTTTTTACTTAAACTTCACAATCAAGTAATGTGCAGTTTTTATGCATATTTATGCAAATAAAATGTATATTTATGCAAATATGTCACTTTTAGAAACCACTGCACTCAAGATGATTTGGGCATGCACAGTATCGGAGTACTCGGTGCTCATCCTTGAAGCGCTCTGTTTAGAGATATGGACGACCAATTGAATCAGTTACCTGACAGCAGAAGAATCCAGGCCACATCTGCACCGAATATGTGCCGAAGTCAGCAGCTCCGGTGCAGATCCGGCCCGGAGTAGGCTGCGATCTGGGTTTCACCATCATGTACAGTATGTAGTATTGATGGATATGGGGTCATATTATTACATAACACAATGTAATTCATCACACACAGAGTAAATATCGCTGGGATACATACAAAAAATCTTTCGTAAATGTGTGTGACACGTGCAATTTTAAAAGATAAGTAACAAAGGAAATTCAATAGTATGGTGTTAATATATTCAAGATTATGCAAATCCTAATTAAGGTCTAAGTGTTTGCTGTTTGCAAATAAATACACATCAAAACACCAGTTGGATGTAAATACATCCTCACCAAACACCCTAAAGCCTCCAGCGACACATAAACACAGTTTCTAAACAAATAAGAGGCGATTAACTTCATTAAATATCACCTATAATGGGTTTTAAAGCATATGGCTGCTTTAGTAACCCATCATCAGTGAAGGACTAAACTCACTTCAATATAGAGTTTAAATGAACCGAGATTTAACCTTCATTCAGTGCAACAAATTCACTTTTTGATGTATCTGTAAATATAAAATAGAATATCTATTTTCTATATTTATGCATGTGGCAGGCGCTTTAAACCATGGTGACTTACACATCTTCAAAGTTTTTGCTGCGCTTACGATTATTTCTCCCGCTATTGACTAGGGCTGTAATGATTAATTGTGCAATGAATGAATTTTAAGGAATTACGGTGAAATCCCGGCACATCCAAACGCCAGGGGGCGCTCTCATGCAGAAACTCCCTTTGTGCCACAGAAGAAGTAGCTTTACAATATTTATATTGCTGTTATTCAAATAGTTTCAGGTATTTTCATGGTAATAAAGAATATTTTGAATGATTTTTATTTAACGAGTGTTGCTTTTTTAAATGCACATTATAAACGACTCCGCCTCATAATGATTTAAGATTGATAAGGACTTTCTATTGATCAAAGACCTGTAGTACACGCACGAGCTGTGCATGAAACAAAGAATCACAGTCTTGCGATTCAGAATCAATTTCAGACAGGCATTTTTAATGGAACACGCAATTTAATCGTTACATCCCTACTACCGATGAGTTATCTCATCAATTAGGAGGAAACATTTCCCTGCCAATGAGGACTTTTTATGGTAATCTGTAATTATGCTATTATCTTCTAGATGGCGCACTTACCCAATTTATAAAAAAACTGCAGCAAAAACGAATTTATTTTTAACTACATGTATGCTTTGATGATTGTTCTGAATCTAATCTCTAACAAAATTAATTTACAATAACGCAATTATTTCAGCTTTTCGCTCAAAATTTTATATTTTTGAGAACAAATGAAGATAGGATGAAATGTTTTTTTTTCTTGTTTTGTTTGTTTGTTTGTTTGAAAGCAGAGGGTCTGTTCTTGATATATTTGTATGTTTATATATTTATAGAAGAACATTTTCCTCAAAGGCATTTTGTGAAACGTGAAAATCACAAAAAAATGGTGGTGGGCAACTTAAAAAAAGCTGGCGGGAAATGAGTTATACACAAAAACAGTAACGGTACATTCACACGGGACAGAAGCGTTAACGCTTGACTGAAGGCTTGTCTGAAGCGTGGCCAAACGAACAATCACAGTGGCCGCCACACATGCTCCAGTATTCAATAAACGTAATTGGCTGGCTTTGCCTAGGTTATTTGCATAAGGCGTTCTGATTGGTTGATGCACGCGTTGCCGCTTGAAATGTTGAGAAATGTTAATTTCTGCCGCTAGCAACAGCAGTGACGCGGCGCTGACAGATCCACAATTTAGTTCGGCAATGCTTGACGTCACCCATTCAAAGTGAATGGGAAGCGTTAACGCTTACGCCCCGTGTGAACGGAGCGTAATTGTGTGTTTACAGCGTCAAAGTGGCCGGAAGTCATTCATCTAATTTTTCACGTGCTTGCAGAGAATGGTTTACTAAAACTAAGTTACCGGGTTGATCTTTTTCACATTTTCTAGATTATAGCAGTTAAACATTGAAAAAGTCATCCCATGGCCCCTTTAAGTGTCCAAACACAGCCCAGTTGTCTAGACAAAATTTGGGTTGTCAGAGAAATTTAAATAGACATCTAACTGTAGCTCAAAGATAAATGAAATAAAACCTTGTAATCACTGTTGACTTTACTTACATGATTGAATATCATTAATTTTCAATAAGAGCCAGTGAGGAGCTCCGGCGAGCAGCAGTGCGGCGCTTCATGAACGGTGTGAGTGTCAAAGAGAGTTGAAATCAGCTCAACTTTATGGTACTGAGCTATGACGCGGCTCGCCGGCAACCAATCGAAAGGCAAAAATGTTTGCCGGCAACCAATCGGAATGCGAAAACCTCTGCTTGAGAGGAGTTCAGAGAATGCATTCAAGCATAAGAGCGTCCACTACACTTTTTCTATAGCGCTGTTGGCAGGGCAGCCACAGCGTTTTTTACCCTCTTGCCGGTGTCTGTGTGAATGCACAGTAAGTGTCCCTGTATAGCTTAGTGGTAAAGCATTGCATTAGCGGCGCAAAACATCATGGTTCAAATACACATACTGATATATGATGCACTTTAAGTATCTTTGGATAAAAGCATCTGCCAAATGCGTAAATGTTAATGCATCCTACTGAGATGAATATCGGCAAAAGTATATGAAAAATATTGAGCTGTAGAGTTATAAGCGTGTTTAATCATTTATTTACACAGTGTTTGTGCACTGAAATCTGACAGAGTGATCAGTCTGGCTCATCTCTTACGTCAGCGAGTGTTCAGATTGCATCGGACCGTGTACCTGAAGAGTCGGATCAATATGCACTGCTCAGATCACCCGTGGAGGCTTACAGATCTCTCTCTCTCTCTCTCTCTCTCTCTCTCTCTCTCTCACTGAAGGTCACCAGTGAATCTGCATTAAACCTCTCTTTCACCTCTCAGCTACAGGAGACCTCAGATGATCCCGAAAGAAGCGCAGTGTTATTCATAAAATGGCTTTTAAATACTTTATGACGCAAGTTTAGTCATGCATGCCTGCAGATTCAAAGTATAAGCTGTCAACTGTCTGCATCATTGGCACAGCAGCTCCATGCCATCCGATTGGTCAGAGGAAAATTATTTTGACCGGACACAAAAGGCATTTGTGTTTAAGTTTCCCCTGTTGCTCTTACTACAGCTGTGACTGTGCTCCAGGATCAGAAATGAATCATTTTATGATTTTATACAGCGAGGCTGTTGAATGCTTTATTCTGATTGGTTGAAAAATGTTGAGTGGTTATGCATTATTTTTCGATAAACGCACACCTGACCTGTCAAATGGCTTAAAATAACTCCAAGAGCAATGTCTGTGGAAACGATGGTATAGGAGGAATAATTGACTTCGGTCTTTTGAATAATTTATAAATAATGCACACCCACAGTGTAACAGCTTCGCGTCGTGCCGCATTACCACCTCGAATGTGCATTATTTCCGAATAATTCAAATTATTCCTCAAGAAGTTTATGCTGAGTGCAGAGTAAGAGACACCAACTAAAATAACAACTGCTAAGGAAGATAAAGAGAAGTCGGTTTAGGCTTCCAGCACTGTTGCATTAGCCATCGCGGCCGTGGGGTTTTGACAGATTTATTTTAGTTCAAACAAAAAATAAAAGTCATTTACTTATCTCTTAGGGCTTGAGTGTTTGATGTTAAATAGCCAATAAAGTTATCTAGAGAGCATTGTGGCCTGATACTGTATATACTGTACTGGATGTCATACAATTTCATAATAGTGAATGATAAGCAACAGAGCATCTGTTGCACATCACATAACATTTACTTGAAATTCACAAAGATGTGAATGACAAACACTGCAAGCCCAGCCGTTGGGTTAAATTAACCCAGAAAATTTTTATAGTTGATCCAACAATGGGTTAAAACAACCCAAGGGGCTGATGTCGTCCCTTTTGACCCAAATAACCCAGCATTTTTAGACTGCATATTTTATGTGATTGCAATTAACAGAAATGTTTTTGATAATTTTAGTTTTAGTTAAGGATAATATAACCCTGCTATATAGCCAGTGGCGTAGCGTCTGGGCATGTCGGGTATGCACATGCAAATGGGCCCGGGCCAATAGGGGGCCTGGCCCTGGGCATGCCCCAGCTTTTAATTAAAAATATTTTTTAATTAAATTTTTATTTGTGGCTGCAATAAATATATTTTTGTATGCATATCATGTGTATTGATTTCTTATTTCTCTGTCATTTCTTGTCGTTTATTTCATTTTTTTGCACTCCGCGGCTGCCGTAGACTACTACTCCATCGTTTTTTTTTTTTATATGACGCATCGTCGTGCCAAAAAATAAAGAAAACTCAGTGTGATAGGTTAATATAGCGGCTATCTACATGAACATTAAGGATGGACAAATATAAACATAAAAGTGGGGCCTTATAGAGAAAAGAGAAGGCGGAGAAGTTAGTCACGAGTCAAAAACTACCCAAAACATTTCTGTTTTATTATTTATTTAAATCTACCCTTTAAAGTAAAGTAAAAATATTTGACTACAGTACCTAATTAAAAGCATATGTTGTTAAAGGAATAGTCTACTCATTTTCAATATTAAAATATGTTATTACCTTAACTAAGAATTGTTGATACATCCCTCTATCATCTGTGTGCGTGCACGTAAGCGCTGGAGCGCGCTGCGACGCTAAGATAGCATTTAGCTTAGCCCCATTCATTCAATGGTACCATTTAGAGATAAAGTTAGAAGTGACCAAACACATCAACGTTTTTCCTATTTAAGACGAGTAGTTATACGAGCAAGTTTGGTGGTACAAAATAAAACGTAGCGCTTTTCTAAGCGGATTTAAAAGAGGAACTATATTTTATGGCGTAATAGCACTTTTGGGAGTACTTCGACTCGCCTGAAAAGTCCGCTCCCCTTCTCACTCTCATAATGGGAGAGGAAGGGTGTTACTGCGCCGAGTCGAAGTACTCCCAAAAGTGCTATTACGCCATAAAATATAGTTACTCTTTTAAATCCGCTTAGAAAAGCGCTATGTTTTATTTTGTACCACCAAACTTGCTCGTATAACTACTCGTCTTAAATAGGAAAAACGTTGATGTGTTTGGTCACTTCTAACTTTATCTCTAAATGGTTCCATTGAATGAATGGGGCTAAGCTAAATGCTATCGTAGCGTCGCAGCGCGCTCCAGCGCTTACGTGCACACACACAGATGATAGAGGGATGATTCAACAGTTCTTAGTTAAGGTAATAACATATTTTAATATTGAAAATGAGTAGACTATTCCTTTAACAGACCTGCACGCCACAGTTAACATTAGGTTGGGGGGGGCTTTGGCTTAAGGGGGCCCGTAATTTTTTTTTTGCATATGGGCCCGGGACTGACTTGCTACGCCACTGTATATAGTGCTTTTCAAAACACGTTGCTTACAAAATACCACCATTACCCTTTACTGTCATTATATTTTTACTGTCAGAAAGAACGGCACAAAAGCTGTCACTGTGTATCCAAGATACATATCAGTACCTCAAAGATACATATCTAAATTGTTTTTAAAGTGTACCATCCCAGTTTTGGTCAGATCACTTTCTTTCTCTCATATTTCCGGACTGATCGTTTCGGTTTAGGACTTTAATTTGATGTCCTCTCAAACAGGCAGTTGATTCCCCAGCTATTTCGGCAGGTGTCTGAGCACCATCAATATTTCAACAATGACAGACAGCACACTGAGACGCAGCAGGGGATTCTGGGTAGCTGAGAGATGGCGAGTCATCACACGGGGCGATCTGATCAGACAACATCATTGATGCTTGTCAACACACGATCCCGATCATGTCATTAGTGTGAGACGTTTAGTCTGCATTAAAAATCAAACACGCTTCACAATCCAGCACTGTAATGAAGAGGGAACGCTTACTTTGATGAAGCTTTATGACCCAATTCAGTCAATAGTTTTGAGAGTTTGAGACAAACAGAAAATCTGTCCAAAATGCTTAAAGAAGTATTTAAGTGCATGGGTAAATTAAAGGAAATTATATTTTGCATAAATAAAGACTATTCAGATTTTTTTTAATGCAATACATTTGTAATTTCATTGAGCTTTGTAATTGTCATTAGAATAATGCAAAAAAGTGTTATGG
The DNA here is from genome assembly GCF_027580225.2 of Misgurnus anguillicaudatus. Taxonomy (NCBI): domain Eukaryota; kingdom Metazoa; phylum Chordata; class Actinopteri; order Cypriniformes; family Cobitidae; genus Misgurnus; species Misgurnus anguillicaudatus. The sequence continues at coordinate 1,545,136 of NW_027395279.1, forward strand.
CACAGACTTTAATTTCTGTTTGCCAAATAATCTTTTATCATTTGATGTTAGGGTGCAACAAAATATTCACCTGAAAAGTGTCAAAAGCTAGATAACATTACAAATATGTCTAAGACTTTAAAACAATGACTGCATCTCATAAATTACAATTGAATAATGTTTCATCCAACACTTTAGTTGGTTTTTATCATTAGACACTAGTCTGCTTAGACCTCAAATAACCACAAACTACTTTTGACAAAAACTGCTCTGTCGTCTCTGTAATCGATTTATAATAAATCAGATCAAGAGCAGCACACGGAGTCATATCTCATCTCTCATTGGCTGACGTCGCATCTTAAGTTCATTCATCTTTTCCCAAACCAGTAGTAAAATATGCAAAAACCTCATACACATCTCATGTCTACGCTCTTTAAACACACATTTATCCAACAATACACATCAGCTCGTGGGTAAACACAAAATATAGCCTATTTAAAGGTGCAGTGTGTAAATTTTATTGCATCTAGTGTTGAGGTTGCAAATCGCAACCAACCTTTCGGTCCACCGTTCACCAAAACGCATAGAGAAGCTACTGTAGCAATCGTCGGAAACAACTTAGTAAAAACGTTTGTCCGTTAAGGGCTTCTGTAGAAACATGGCAGCACAAAATAAGGGGACCCTCGGTGTATGTGGATAAAAACGTCTCATTCTAAGGTAATAAAAACATAACAGTTAATTAAGTAAGGTCTTTATACACCACTGATACTATAGTAATGTATTTTACATTGCATTTCTGTCAAGAGATCCTTATAAAAGTTACACACTGCACCTTTAACTGTATTTTGGTGCAAATTGCAACCCTGTACACACATTTTAAATGATCTTTTAAAATGTTAAAATAAATGCTCTGGAACATTCTGTACATTCACAGCTCATAGACTCAAACTCAGCCGGCGTCTCTGAATTGCAGGACAGCTCATGAACAGCAAGATTAGATGTGACGGAGATAACATGCCGCAAAACCTTCTGAAAAATCTGCTGTATTGATCTTTAATAAATATATAAGAAACTTTCTGATGTTTGCTCTTGACACTGAAGGTGCTTTGAACATGTAAATCAAATTTTTAGGGTGTCCAAATGTAAAACTATATACATTTGATAAGTGTCCTGCTCTGTAAAATTGTGACCGTGTTGTAAAGCTATACAGAAATGTCTTCCTCCTTTTTGCTATAATCATGAGCACATCGACCTTTAGAAACGGAAACATCGATTGGTCATCACAAATCCAATGAGCTTTATTGTAAGCTCCGATCACATGCTTTAATGGACTGACTCAAAGAGCAACACTTTTTAACACTGCACATAGGAGCAGCTTCCCCTAACTGGCTGAAGGAGCTGTGATGTCAGAATGACATCACTGTTAACATGAGAAGAATCCATTGGACACAAATCGAGTCAATTAAGAACACAAAATCAACTTGGCTGTCACATTTTGACCAAGGGGCGCTTTCTAAAATTTCTCCTTTCTTTGACATTGACAAACCGATGCGCTACAAATTTGTGACTTATTGACAAACAGCATCGTGAAGACCCAGATCGGCTCCGCTGTGACAGATATCAGCTGACCTCTATCTCAACATCACGCTAATGAAATCCAGAATCAATCCCTCCTAGACGCACATGAGTCCTAGATTTAATACAGTACGCAATTTACTATTAATAATCCATCTAAGCCCAGAAGCAAGCATTTATTTTCTGATCAAGATTCTAGATTCAAGCTTTGATTTACAGTATAATGTATGCACTATATGTTTGTGTATTATATGTACAATAGCTGAATCTCACAAAACAGAGGATAATAATAATAGTTCACCCAAAGACAGTGTCCATTTCCTTTATGCAAAATATTATATCACATTTTCATCTTTAGAATTTGGGTAAAACTCTGTAGGTTGAGATATTACCATATCCTTCAATACGGCACAATTACTGTATGTTACTGCAGGAGGACTGACTGTTGAATCTCAACAACATTTCAATCTTTTGGTTACCAGAAACATTAAGCTTTGCAACTTTAGCTGTGCAATTATGGCTCACCAATGCATAGCAGATTGACAAAAATACTGCAGACTTGGAATGGTTATGAGGAGCACAATCTCCTCAGAAATCATATGTGCTCATGGTTATTATTCAATATGACTGAATCAATGTGGCCACAAAAGTTATGCTTTAAAAAGTCCTATTTAGGTAGAAATATGTATGGTTGCTTGGTACCATTATGCATATTTGAGGTGCTACATCTATACGCTTTGAGTGCAAATGTGTACTTTTAAAAAAGTTACCACCCCAGTGACAACTGTTTTACACTTTTGAAAGTGTAAGGTATAAACTGCATATGATTTATTACAGTGTACATCCCTTAATTTGTCACCACCTTTACGCAAGAATCTAAAACCAAATATCGATTGTGCTCCCTCTAGTGATACATTAGCTTGCCAAAAAGTGTTTTTCCAAAGACTACCGTTTGGCTTACCTATGGACATTCATCTCTTGAGGCGGTCGGATGGCTTTATCATAGGCCACTTTGGCAGAAATTCCCAGAATAATGATGAGAGTGATGACCCCGCAGGTGATGTAGACGGTGGTGTTGGTCTGGTCCAGCGCGGGGTCGTACGTGTCCCCGGTGGGCGCAGGCGACGGCGGCTGGGTCTTGATCCAGTCTGGCGTGTTGTAGTTGGTACAGACTCTCTGATCCAGTCGCTTGGCTTTGACGGGACAACAGAAGCGCAGAAAGCAACTCCCGCAGCAGTACCGATGGTCCGTGTTGTTGCAGGCGAACTCTTTATCGTACTGACCGCTCACGTCGTAGTAACCGAGACACATGTCGTGATCGCCGGCTATGGGCGCGAGGACTTGCGTGACCCGTCGCGGTGGAGCCGTCGGTGCCGCGGTGCTGTTGACCTCTTTTACTTTCGGGGGTCTCTTTGGAGCGGGTTTGCTCCTCTTTGCCGTGGATGCGCTCAGGACGCACAAGGGGTCCAGATAGACCAACAGAAGCAGCAGATGTCGGATCTCCATGACTTCAGCTAAGTGTTTCTCTTCTGCTTTTGCGATGTCTTCAGACCGACACCGAGCCGATGGCTGAGCGTCCACGTCCACGGGGCATCATTTCCACAGTCCTCATCTCTTACGCTCTTATTCATTCAAGACGCAAGCCGCGCGATACCCATTTTACGCGTCGTGTTTTCACGAGTGGATGAAGTGATTAGGTTCACAAGGTGTATGAGCTAACACTTCTTACTCACAGATGTGTGAAGTCTGAAAGAGGAAAGTCAGTGAAATTATCAAAAACTGTACAGAGAGAAACAGCGCCCACATTTCAGCACCACGGACAGCGCGCGGCCGCTTTCAATTAGCAACAAACGCGCGCCCTGGTGGATTAGCATACATTTAAAAAACACATTTAAAATTAACGATACAAAAATTAAAGAAAACATTTGTTTGTCTGCGGGATTACTGAGAAAACACTCCGCAAACAAGCATAAAGTCGATGGCAATGGAAAAAAACACTTAAATGAAAAACGCACAAATACGCACGAACCTGAACACGCACATCATTTTAGCCTGAAATGTTACTATATAAAAAGTTATGTCCGTCTGTATTATCTGTCAATTATACACAAAACTCTGGCATTGAATAAGCTTACCGCGTAATTCATTGGATGTCTAAAAGAATGTGAATTTTACCTTTTACACACATCGTAAATCGTAGTAAATCGTCCACATAGCATCGTCACACATGAAATAAAATCTTAATCTCGTAATGTTACCTCTCAAATTGCACATCCATCCGCACAGAAGTCAAAAAGTGGAGTTGCAGAAATGAACATCACAGTGCGCTCGACAACGGGACGCCCGTTACTGCGCTTCTGAACAGAACTGAGCAGAGAGAGAGAGAGAGAGAGAGAGAGAGAGAGAGAGAGAGAGAGAAAGAAAGAGAGAGAGAGAGACTGCCCCCCTCCTCTCTCTCTCTCTTTCTCTCTCTCCTCTCTCATTGAGCTGTTTTACTTTTACACATCACCAGTAAGCCAGGTAATTACAAACCCGTCTCGGGTTAACGCACGCATGCTCATACCTGCAGGCTTCACTACACAACCTACAAGATTCTCAACAACTGCATTAGTGTCACGGACAGACATTTACCACACAAACACCACACAAATCACAGGGGCTTTTGCAATGAAAGCACCACACGTGCCTAAAGCAAGGTCTACTAAGGTCACATCAACACTAGACCTGTCATCTTATATACACACACTGTAAAACACAGCACAGCGAAGTGCAAACAATGCTTAATGTAACAGGATCCTGGGATATTTCCAGGTTAAATATGAGGGCAAGTTGCAGTACTCATGTTCCCACATCATGTTTGTTTCTCTAATAGTGCAGCTCAATATTATTTAGTATAGAGAGAGTGTAAATAACCAATGACCAACAATTGCATGGTTGATAAAATTTCCCCAAGGGTGCCATAACCCTGTCCTTAAAATCTGATTGGTTGATACGAATGTTGTTTTAATGTGGAGAAGCATTTCCTGAATGGTGATGTCACCAGTTTGGTGCATCATGAAACCTGAGTATTAGCATGTTCAATATTCTGCAGATCATTGAGTTCAGTTGAGATTTGATACCGTATACAGATATAACAGATTAATTCAGGATTATATAACTCTGACTCATCATTACTGGATATTTAAATCTTCAATTAAATGTAAAATATACATTAGCACCAAAATGATCAATTATAAAGTGTCTATACACAGTCCATTAAGCACAACTTTGTTTGCAGAACCAGAAACCATTTTGTCCATTTTCACGTTGTTAAATATTCCAACATTCATTTTTTATTCATTTAGCTTGGGATGGCATTTCTTTAAAGTGTACTTTAAAAATCACCTCACCGTAATGAAAAATGAAAACAAGCTTGTGTGATCTGCACACCGTGTTAAACCGAGTCTCAGTCCATCTTTTGGTTTGCAAATGAGCGCTGTCTTCCTGTCAATCACAGTTGTGCACGCGCACAGACAGACGGGGGGTTCGAGGACGGATCGGCCATTAGACTTTAACTGCTCGCGCCCGAGAAAAGCAACCTCAGCAGAAATCCCTGACAGGTGCCATCAGTACTGACACAGGCTGAGGAATTATGAGGCAGATATTCCCGCTCTCCGAAAACACATAATTAATCACAGAGGAATATTCAGCTGCGTGAGCCTACACAAGCTGTTTCGCCACGGGACCACCTATAGCTGCGTGCACACCGCTGGACCGAAACCTTCATTTTAATATTGATAACCGTCCATGTTTTGATTAATAAACTCAACATTTGTTTTGTAACCTAGTTTATGAAGCTTTGTTGGAGCAATTGTGCGGAGGTTGGGGCATCATTTACCAATGCTGTTCATCCTACATCATTTCATATCTCATGTCATGCTGAGGATAAAAAAACAGATAAATGACCCTCAATAGTGTTTCAGACTTACTGTGGATTTTCTTCTTTACAGAGGGACTAAACAGCATAATAGAGGCGCTTCAAATAAATCATCAAGACGTTAATTAAGCATCAAACTACGACTCTATCAGTGCTGAAAACAGATAAGACTCAGAATACAGAATTCAGACGAGACTTCGGATTGCACGCCATCCAGGTCACGCACACCTATCTATAAAGAGGTCCGATGTGTACACCTGTTGCTTTATATCTTGTGAGAGCAATGAAGCAAATCCACCACAGGAGGTTTATATGAGATAAGGTGAGAGAGAATTAGCATGGCGTTATCATCATTCCCTCACCCATCACTGTTGAGGTGAAGTGAATCAGTTTGAATTCAGCTACACAGAGGCTTCGGTTCCCTGACCACCATCCCCTGAAAAACAGAAGAGTTTAAACAATGAACAATGAGAGATAAGCATTAGCTGCGTTTTCATTACCCTTCGAATTACGCAAATTGAAAAAGCGAATGGAAATGGAAACACGCCATTTTAGCATAAACTCCCATATTTCACAAAAAGGTTTTTACGCTCGCATAAGGTAGTTTTTCAGGCAATTCGAAAAAAGAAAGTTTTTCACATTAACAGGTCACCTGATGTGTGTAAAAGTCACATGATCAATCTTTAAATATGACGTAGTTTGGTTAAAGGAGACGACAGAGGTCCTGTCCCAAATGACACACCTGATGTGGACTTTCGGTCTTGTGGTCTTAAATTGCGAGTGCTCGCTTAGTCCATAGGGTGTCCCATCTGTCATTTTTACGCACCCGAACTGTCCTCACCAGCACCCCCTTTGGACCCTTGATGCAATACTACCAACCCAGAAGTCTTTGCAAAAGAGCAATCAAAAGACGAATGTGAGTTCACACCACTTTTCTCTTCCTATTTCCAGCGTGGAGCTCTAGTCTGTCCCAAAACACGACTCTGGTGCGCCCTTTTGGACTCGCGTCTAAGGTCCCTAACGGTACATTCAGAAGCGTTAATGCTTTACGGAAGGCTTGTCTGAAGCGTGGCCAAAAGCCAATCACAGTGGCCGCTACACTTGCTCCGGTCTTCCATAAACGTAATTGGCTAGCTCTGCCTAGGTTATTTGCATAAGGTGATCTGATTGGCTGACGCACGCGTTGCCGCTTGAGAAGTTGAAAAATGTTCAACTTCTGCTGCGAGCAACGGCAGTGACGCGGCGCCGACGGATCCACAATTCAGTTTGGCAACGCATGATGTCACCCATTAAAAGTGAATGGGAAGCATCAACGCTGAATGTACCGTAAGGTCTGCACTGCCATCAAAGTCCGGAGTGTGCCATTTGGGACAGGGCCAGAAGAGGTGTATTCGACTTCATGCAGCCTCACAAGAACAAAGCACATGACATGAAAATACCATGAGGGACGATTAGGGAGTCGACCGCTCTGTATTTTTTTCGAATCGCTCTTGCTGTATTTTGATGTCATCCATATGTCGGTCTCCGCAGTGCCGTATGAAGTCGAACACACCCATTGCTATGGTTTTTTGAACGACTTAAAGTCGGCATGAAAATATAATAAAAAACTGTAATGACTTACCCGTGAGCTTCATTATTATTATTACTATTTTATTCATGTGCCATATAATCTTTAATCAAAAACGCAAATCTTCTCCCCTCCTCAAAACGATCTCTCTTTACTTCTGGTCATATGATATGGCAGGTGGGCGGGGTCTGGGAAAAGATTGCTGCTATTTACAGGCTCAACACGACCCACCTTCAAATGATCTAATCAGACCTTGAAGGAAAAATTCAAATCCGGGTTTGCCTTTGTTTCATTTCAGAAACCGTTTTCACTCGGATATACGTCACCACGGGGAAAGGCAATCGCTACTTCTGTTTCATGGTGACTTTATGGGCAGTCACAGAAGACTTTTCGTTTTAGTAGGTGTGATCAAGTTCATTTGTCGCTGCGCAGACCAATCGGCGAGGTTTGTCACTTGCAGTCGAGGTAGAAGTTGAAGACGGAGCTGTCAAGTCAGACACCTGCTGCTTGCCGTAGTGACAAATGAAGTCTATTAGATGGTGAATTTGTTAAAAACAAATCTTTTAATAAAAGTTGCTACCAGAAACACTTAATATTGAATATTTCAGTTGCTGTTTATACTGTATGACCGGAAAAATCGGGAAACATAAGCATAGATTATAAAATACCAATAGAGTTTCGTCTTTCGCTTCTTTTCATTTAAATTTTTCACATGGCCCAATATAACATATTCAGGTATATAAGTAAGTTTTACCTGTTATAAAAACATGAATTGATAATGTTTATTAGTGGAACTAAAGGTTGGATTAAACATGAAATGCATGTGATCATAGTTATCAGTTAGGCTACCAATCACGAAGTGATGTGTTGTCACCAGAACTCCTTGCAGCCGCTCTGGAGAGGCTGTGCCGGCTGATATATACACAATAAGAGGCGGCAAATCACTCGAAAATAGCCGTCTTCAATATAACAGCGGCTGAACGGCCAGTCGCGTAATGAAGGCGGTACTGCCTCCAAGGCACCGCCCGGTGGTACACCGACTCATTGCTATCTGGGATCTTTGGATGCAATACCGGGAAAATGGCCATCTTTGAAACTGTCTCACTGTACGACGTAGAACCAGCAATTAAAAGCCACGATCAGAGAAACCGACATGATAGTTTCACGATGGTGATCTTCGCTCGGGGACAGCCAAAAATCCTGCAGTGTATCCCGGGCTTAACACATTAATACTGTCACGAGTTCACACTTACAAATAAGTTGGTTAGATTAAATTAGTAAACGTATTTTGCGTGCTGTCTGGGGAGAGGGCTCTGAGCTCGGAATTGGGCCTGAACGCAGAGTATCCCCCCCCTCCCGGTTTAGGAAATAACCTGGTGAGTGAGAGGAGACGGGGTGGTGGAGGGATTCTGAAGACTGCAGAGGATCTTTGGAGAGTTAAACTGTGACTTATATATGGCTTGCCTTTGTGCTGATTGGTTAGATATGGTGATTACTGATTGTGGACAGCTGGAAGTACTCAAGTGGTTTATTTGACGTGCTCCTCCCGAACTACATTAATAAAACGCCATTAAAGTTTTTTATTTCATGTGGACTTTAAGTGACAAAAAAGACAAAAGTGTGTTTAAATTCTTTACAGTGAGTACTCTATGAGTAATAATAATGATGATTGTATTAACAATCATCACTGATATTCAATGTGTGCTGTCACAGAAGTGCAAGAATCTCCGGTCTGCCAAACCAGAGGAACATTCCAGCATGTTCTCAGTGTGAATCAATTAGCATTTCTGTCTAAATGTCATTGATCTGGACACCGAAGGAGACGGCTACTGGGACAGAGAGACCAAAACAGAGATCAAGGGAACAAAGCATTTCTGATTCAGCAAGAAAAGAGACTCACGGTGTGTAAATGTTAAGGAGACACATAGTGTGTATCACAAAAATATGTGACCACAAAACCAGCCATGGGGTATATTTGTAGAAATAGCCTACAATACATGGGTCAAAATGATAGATTTTTTTTAAGGTCAAAAAGTAAAGATCGTGTTCCATGAAGATATTTTGTCAATTTCCCTCCATAAATATATAAAAAAGTGTTTATAATAGTAATATTAGTTTCTAAGGAATTCATTTGGACAACTTTAAAGATGCAGTGTGTAAATTTTAGTGGCATCTAGTGTTGAGGTTGCAAATTGCAACCAACAGCTCAGTGCACAGCTCACCCCTTGCTTTTGAAACGCTACGGTAGCCGACACAGGACAAACATGTCATCCTGGGAGACAACTTAATAAAAAAGTTTGTCCGTTAAGAGCTTCTGTAGAAACATGGCGGCACAAAATGGCGACTTCCATGAAAGAAGACCCTCGGTGTAGGTAATAAAAACATAACAGTTCATTATGAAAGGTCTTTATGCACCCCTGATAATATAGTTTTGTATATTATTTTGATTTCTGTCAAGAGATCCTTCTAAAAATTACACACTGCACCTTTTTATTTTCCCAATACTTCAATATTTATTTTTGCAACCTCAGATTCAAGATTTTCAAATTGTTGTATCTCGACCAAATATTATCATGTCCTTACAAACCATACATCAATAGAAAGCTTATTTATTCCGCTTTCTGATTATATATAAATCTTAATTTTAAAAATAAAGACCTTTATGACTGGTTTTGAGTCAGATATGTCGTGGTCACATTTTGTCCAAAAATCAACCATTACAATTTTGTGGACTGTGATGTTATTTACAAATAGCAGTAAAATGAAGTACATCCCAACACATATTACTGTATTACATAAGGAATAATTGATGATGGGCTGTTGAATAATTCAAAACTAATGCACACCTAATGTGGTAATGCGTCACGATGCGAAGGGCCGTTACACCGCACACTGAAAAAAAATGATTCATTGAATTTAATCAAATTTTTTAAGGTAAGTGGTTGCAATCAATTTATTTAAGCTACATTTAAACAAAAGTTTTATATTTTATTTTACTTTACTAATCTTTTTTGTTTAAATGTGCAGTGTGTAATTTTTAGAAGGATGTCTTGACAGAAATGCAAAATAATATACAAAACTAAATTATCAGGGGTGTATAAAGACCTTACATAATGAACCGTTATGTCTTTATTGCCTTAGCATGAGACGTTTTATCTACATACACAGAGGGTCCCCTTACATGGAAGACCCCATTTTGTTCAGCCATGTTTGTACAGAAGCCCTTAATGGACAAACTTTTTTACTAAGTTGTCTCCAACGATGACATGTTTGTCCGGTGGCGGCTACCATAGCAATTCGCAACCTCACCACTAGATGCTGCTAAAATTTACACACTGCACCTTTAAATGTAGCTTAAATAAATTGATTGCAACCACTTACCTTAAAAAAATTTATTAAATTCAATGAATCATTTTTTTCAGTGCATGTGTGCATTATTTTTAAATAATTCAAAGGACCGGAGTCCAATATTCCACTTATACAATGAACATTGCTCTATTTAAAGACATTTGACAGGTTAGGTGTGCGTTTATCACAAAATAATGCATACTCGTACTCGAATAAAGCATTCAACAGCCCCGTGGTATAAAGAAAGATGTTTAATTTTTGTGTTTTTCTGTACTGAGTTCTAAACGAGTAGGTTGAATCTCAATAAATTCACATTACTGTAAAACCATGATTTGTAAAATCTGTAGGACTATTAAATGATATAATCATAATCCCCCTGAAAATAGACTTCATATCTGTCACATCTCTGAATATTTACACCTATCCTTAGTTTCTGTTTAACCATTGAAGAGCTGCTTATGAGCTGTTGTGTGTCTGCAATGACATTACATCTTGCTTAAATCTACTGTTCTCCTGTATGACTCAGTGGTAGAGCATTGCATTATCAGCGAGAAATATCATTGGTTTGAACCAAGGAAACACACAAACATACTAATAAAAAAATTATACTTTGTAATGCACTGTAAAGCGCTTTGGATAAAAGCGTCTGACAAATGCATGAATGTCAATTCTTTTATTTCAGATTTAAATGTACAATGTTAGTCATTATTGTCCTTTTTGCTTTCAATGTTTCTCATGCTTTTATGCAGTGTTCAACGCCCCAGTCTTTAGTTAACATGTTAAAGAATATTTGTAGTTTGTTTGATGAGTTATTGACTGAAACAGTTATTATTTTTGTCAGTTTAAATGTGAATAGCTGAACTTTATCGTAGGCAAAATGGCCAATTATGTGAGTAGAAAAGGGAAACTTAAACAAAATTGTGATGTTAATGTTAATGTGTTTTGGCTATGGACAAATCAAGAATTGTAATTTATTTTCTTGTTTTTTTTGTGTGTCATGAAATAGTGCTATGCTCTGGTATTGAGAATGAAATGTTTTTGTTGTTGGATTTTTTTTTTCAATAATTCTGTGAGCTTTACATTTTTCTTCTTTTGTAATGGTTTTATATTGTTAATTGTGCTGTAATAAAAAAATTAAAATCTCTCTCTCTCTCTCTCTCTCTCTCTCTCTCTCTCTTTTAATAGCTCCTCAGCTGCTCATTTGGTATCTCTCTTATCAAAGTAATTTATAAAAAAGTGCAAGCGCAGTACTTCCTCTAATCAACCCAATCAGGCATTAAGAACCCATCACTCTCTCTCTCTCTCTCACACACACACACTCACCTTCGCTCGCCCAAACACCGTCTCTTTCTAAATTTGTATCTCTGCATCTATCTTTCTTTTAACTATTTTACAGCAAGCTTTGACATTTAAATTATACCAACACGAGGAATTGTCTTTTTCACACTGTGACCTGAAATCAAAGGTGTATGATTCATAAGATGGTACAAAATGATCCTTTAACATGGTTTAGCTTGGTTAGCTAAGCAAGTTTCTTTTAAAGGTCAAACAGACGTATTTTTCCCTTAAGAATCAAAAATCTTTATCCTGAAAACAGTGTTTGAGTTAAGGTGGGCCTTGGGGTGGTCCCGGACCCCCTATAAAACCCAAAATTTTAACTTAAAATACTACATGAATTTTCAAATTCTCGTGCTGCGCTGCCACAAAGCAATACTGCCAATTTTTTCCAAACTATTATTTCACACTTATTTGAGGGATAAAAATGGTTAGGGTTTGAGATCAGGGTAATTTGGGGTTTCCAGTATCACACCAAATCTTTGTAAAAATCACGGCGACCCTATAATGACGGGGGGACTTGGCCAGGGGCTGGGGCTTAACTAGGGGACCATAATCTTTGACATAATTCGAATACTGTCTAAATGTCCTGGAAAAATAAAAAGACAAAATTAAGTAGCCATCTCAAAAATGAATTGTGGTCATGCTGTACGAGTGAGATAGTGTCGATAACATAGCTAGGATCATGTATTCTTGAACGATCCAAGAAATGACGAAGTAAACTAAGTTTATGATCAATGGGAATGAGACATATCAGCATACGTCTGTTTTTGAGTCATACGTCTGTTTAGCATATTTGTGTATGCTGGTATCCTCACTCTTTTTCTCAACGTCTCTCAATGATGGGCATCTGAACATGTGGAGAGAGAGAGAGAGAGAGAGAGAGAGAGAGAGAAAGTGGAAGTGAACAGTAGAAGCTTTTGATTTGTTTCCGAGCTCAGAGATCGTTTCACCCGAGAAGTAAATTATGAAACACATGGAGCGTTTTAAACAGAAGAGGAGGAGAGGTGAAGTCAGTACAGACACCAATGAATTACCCACAATGCTCTGCTATGTCCCAATTAACTAAGACAAATGGGCCACATGTATTAGCCTGACACATCAAAATAGAGGGCACGTCGTTACGTGAACCTGGATACGGGATCAACCCCACAGCCGGTGAAAGTCAAGCAGCAGCGTTGAGTCATTAAACTCCAGTCTGAGTGTTTCTAGAAGGCAAAGTGCTTCTTTGTGGAAGTCACGCTGCGGTTCAACAGCCAGAAAAGAAAAGAAACCAGGGACCCTTCAAACGCTCGGAGAGCAAGTGCTTCATCAGCAATGAATAAAAGCAGATACAACCTGATGGGATGAAGAAGAGGAGAATTGGCAGCTAACAGAGAAAGAAAGAATGCTGGGTATCTTTAAAAATGAATTGATTTGTTTTTAATGACTCTGGGGTCTACAAAAGGTTATCGTCTGTGAAATCTGAATTTATTAATTTTCAGTCGTTGAGTAAAACGATGGCTCAGAATCGAGCTCGAGATAGGAAGATAATGAAGAGAGAAACGGACAGAAATCTGTCTTTCTGTCAGAAGTCACGTCTGTAGGGAAACACGATGGTGGGCAGATGCTGTATTTCATTTGATGTGAATGAAAACAAGGCTGTCAAGAAACTGTTCAATTATTCAGCCAATGAAACATTATGGTTAATTGTTTAAATGCATTTGTTTAAATGTCTCTTACAGACTCATTTCATTTGCATCAAATTATATGTGCGGTAGAGGTCTTCTCGGGTCCAAAAAGATGTACCCGAATCACTTATTTACCAATTTTGCCTCATCAGCGACCATAAACGTCAAATCTGTCGAGTCTGACCCGGACCAGTGGCAATTTTTTTACCCGATTGTAAGCGGCACCAACGTGTGTGTAGTCTGCATCCCTGCACCCACCAGTCAGACTGAAAGAAACCCCGGTGACTTTGCATCCAATTTGCCCCCTTCTCCATTTATTTTCTTTTTTTATCTAACGACGACACCAAGGTAACTGCTAAAATGTGCATTTAAAATTGATAAACAGGTGTGTCTCAATAAAAATTAACCTACTGCCACGATGTCACAGACGCTCTTGGCAAACAGATGAGTGGGTGGAAAAGGACTCGATGCACACACGCGAGATAGTTCGGGTCGTCTTGGGTCTGTTCAACAAAAACATTCATTTTAAAATACCGTATTTTCCGGACTATTCATAGTTTGGCGGGTCCTGAACCTTGTAGTCGAATGCGTCAAATAAATCAAAATGATTTCATATGAACAAAGAGAAACCATTACCGTCTACAGCCGTGAGAGTCGCTCTATGCTGCTCCTGTATTTATGTAATTCAATAGATTCAGTGATGCGGAATGACTTCGAGAACATTTGAACTTGATTTGGCTTTTCATGTTAATTTAGCCTATTCAGCCTTCCAGGTATGTTCTGTATGCATTTGTGTATCATGTAAATAACCGTTTATGTAACTTTAACATGTACAAACACCTATTCAGCATTCTGTTCTGTGCTATTGTTTAGTTAAATAACTTGCCTTTCCACATTAAATGTTTCTTAAATACGGCATACCGCAGGGGTCAGTTCTAGGTCCTTTACTATTATCTTTATATATGTTACCTCTAGGAGACATTATCAGGGAACATAATGTAAGTTTTCACTGCTATGCAGATTATACCCAGCTTTACAGGATGATACATGGATTGCGTTTGACTTAACGTAGCACCCTCTTTTATTCGTTACATATTACTACGCTCGCTTGTTCCGTTTAATCTTAGCTGCTGTATGTTAATCTTTTGCTACTTATGTTGTCTTTCAATTTTTCAATGTATCTCCTGCTTCTATTAACGTAAAGCTGCTTTGAAACCATTACTTATATAAATGAAATTGAATTGAATTATTCGGCTTGCGACTTTAGGTATACATTTTTAACAGCATGTGTGTTGTCTAGGAATCGAACCAAAGATGTTTGCACAACTAACACGATGCGTTATTAGCTGGGCTACAGTCGACCTAAAAATAAAACCACACGGGCGAAGAACCAGAGGTCGTGAGAAACCAGAAGACTTCTAATAATCAGTACTGAACAAACAATATCTCACAATGCTGCCTATAGAGAAGCTTATATCATCCAATATACTGTATGTCTATATAAACCACTGCATATCACTAATAAGGATCCATTTCAGTAGGGTCACCTATATAGGCAGTAGACAGCAAAGTGTATATCAAATTTCATGAAATGCAAAGACATCATCATCATCCTAATGTAAATGCAGCATCACTCCACACCTGATCCTCATGAATATTGCAGTGGCTTCAGGCTAAATCTTATATTTAATGCACACCGCAAACACTCTCAGCCTTCAATTTCTTTGTTTTCTCTCTGCTTTTATGTTGCTATAAAACCCTGTGGTTCGCTTTTCCACTTTTATTTGTTTCCATTTGACTTGCAGGACCCGAAGCTCTGAGCCGCAGAAGGACAACAGTAACCACCCGTGGAGCCCACCGGAGACGAGTGTTTCCTCCGTTTCGGTGAACCAGAAGAGCGAGACGCAGAAGAGGAGGAAGGGGTATAGGGTCACATCCCATGACGCGACCCTCCATTTATCACGTGTGTCAGAATCGACTAGGACAGCGGCCCATCAGTCTGCAGAGGACAGATCACCGTTCTCTTTAAAGCGTTACTCTGAGGGACCGCATCTGAAAGAAGCAAAGAGAGAGAAATAGAGAATCGTCCTAAAAATTTACAGAGGTTATCTACTGGAGATTGCTGCCACAGGCTCAGAAACCGAGCGGTAGCGATCGATACGGCCATTTAAAGAGTCAGTAAGGAGAGTCAGTAAGAGTCAGTATCTCCGGAGGAGAAGCCTCACACATACAAACACGGATAAATAATAGCAGGCGTTTTCACACACAATGCTAAATCTTGGTAACTACGTGTAATTAGGTTATAATTTAAAATACCTTTTGGTTCAGAAAGACTTCATCTGTAGGAGAAATCCTCCATATAGCTGACCTGTCTCAGAATATGTTGTTTAGCACCAAGCACAACCAAGTATCACCACATTTTGTGACAGTGTCATGAAATTTAGATAAATTGATTTCGTGTTCAAGGACACATATCTCGGTAGTTAGTGCTGGCATGTTCACCGTAGTAAAAGTTGATAAGGCTCATCGATACTATTTACAGTTAGATTTGAGACATCCAAACCCTAACATCTATAAGTGCAACGTGATCTGATGAGAATACGTGTGTAATTTTAAGTAAACTGTTTTTGTACCAATCCACACTGAAATGTATAATATTGACGTGCTGACAGGACTAATATGTTAATTAGTTATGTATTAACAGCTTTACAGATGTACAGATTTGTAAGTAATCGTATCCATAAATATTAAAATATTTTTTTAAATAATTCCCATGGACCAGCATGAGAATTATGCTGGTCTATGCTGTTTTTTTTTCAGCAGCGAAGGGTAAATGAGTAAACTGTCTTAAATAAATAAGTCAGAAAATACGACTGAAAACATGCCATTAATATAAGAAATGCAAATGCCTGCGCCAATTTAAATACCAGTATCACCAGCATACCAGCACCAAAACACAACATATGCTGGTCTTGCTGGTATGTCCAGCAATGAGGTCCTGGTGCTGGTAAACCAGCATGGGAATTATGCTGGTCTATGCTGCTGGACACCAGCAAACCAGCATCAAAACATATGCTGGTCTTGCTGGTATGCTGGTTTTCCAGCAGGGTAATGAAACGTTCATGACTTTCAGAGAATTACATAATATTAAAATATAAAAAGACCACACTTTAAAACCTTAAAATTAACAGCATTTCTGTAATCATTTAACCATTTTGTAATATTTAGTTTGTTTCACATGACACACAAAAACATGTTTTCTCAAATGCAGTTTTCTCATATGCAACCATAATTACACCAAAACACAACATAAATTCACAAAAGATGTTCATTTTATTAATGCGCTGTAATTCACATCTTAAAAAATACACACAATTGTAAGGAACAGATCCAAATTCAGCCCTTTATAAAGCGATCTTGATCCCAATTCTCATCACTGTAAACATCAAATCTGTCCGTGTTCATTATTAATTTTAATTCAAATATTGCGCTTAAACAAACATTGCTTGCCACACAAAAATATTTTTTTATCAGATTTTCAAAATGTGAGAGACCACGAACATGATGAAAAAAATGACGATTTAACATGTTTGTTCCTATACACTGCAAAAAATAATTTTCAAGGTTTTTAAAGAAAATATTTTCTTAGTATTTTTGTCTTGTTTTCAGTAAAAATATCTAAAAAATCTTAAATTAAGTTGTGCTTTCTTTATGAGCAAAACAACCCAAGAAAATTAGTCTAGTTTTTAAACCAAAAATATCAAATTTAAGTGATTTTTGCATAAAACAAGCAAAAAATCTGCCAATGTGGTAAGCAAAAAAATCTTAAACATTTTCCTTAAACATTAAATTCAAGAAAAATTCAAGAAAATTTTGCCTTCCCCAATTGGGCAGATTTTTTTTGCTTGTTTTACGCACAATATCACTTAAATTTGATATTTTTTGTCTTAAAACTAGACTAGACTAGTTTTCTTGGGTCGTTTTGCTCATCAAGAAAAGCATTTTAATTTAAGAATTTTTAGATATTTTTACTGAAATCAAGAAAAATATTAAGATTTTTTTATCTTGAAAATCATTTTTTGCAGTGTAGTGTGTGTGGAGTGCCGCTATGTGGTCATGACAGCACACCACGCACCATCAGATTAACTTCACAAACAACGCAAGTCTCAACTGAAAACACAGGACATTTCATAGAGATTGCGGCTAACATGAATTCACAGTAAAAATAAAAACATGCCGAAAATGAGCACAAAGAATTAAGGCATGAAATGGACTGCTTTTTACATCTCTGATGTCCATCTAACTTTGGACTGTGCTTGTTGCGCAAGTTTCGTCTTTCATCAGCTCGCTTTCTGATTGGGTATCATTTCGTTTCACGCGTCAAGAGGTCACGGATGACGTATGCGAAACTACACCCCAGTGTTTACAAGTGTAGAGAAAGAGGACCGCTCCGACGTTGTTGTATGTGGAATGATACTAATTAATGTCTTTGTGTCAGTTTATTGTTAAAAATGGTCCGCAAATGTGCGTTTCATATATATAATGTGTGACCTCTTTTACGGCATTTCACAATTACGTGAGGTTGCGCCGTCTTTTTTTTGCCAAAAATTGCAATCGTTTCGCTAGATAAGACCCTTATGCCTCGTTTGAGATAGTTAAGAGTCCTTTGAAACTGCAATTTTAAACTGCATTAAGCTGTTAAATGTGGGGGTCCATTAAAATTAGAAAAATCCTGGAATGTTTTCCTCAAAAAACATAATTTCTTCTCGACTGAACAAAGAAAAACATTTTGGATGACATTATCTGGATTTTTTTAAGAAAATTTACAAATTCTTTAACCTCTTCAGCTGTGGATCATATTCTGCATTTTATTTTATATGTAAATGTGATGATGCAATATTTGTCTCACAAAACCTTAAAATCATGTGACTGTTTTTTTTTCTTCTGAAGCATTGCATAGGCTACAGTAGCAGTCAGGGATAAAATATTTTTTGAGCCTATAACTGTAAGAAATCGCTTGCTGCTTTGTGTGCAAGTTGCGTTTTGACTTCACTATATATATATCTGGCCATTTCAAAAATCTGTCCCTACCAGTATATTCAAACCTGTGTACAGACACTCTCCTCCGGTTGCCAGAGGGCAGAAATTGAATGTTTGTCAAGCAGGCGGTTGCAGTGGCTGTGTCATTTATTTACAAACACATTTCAATTTATTTCTATTCAGTATTCTCCTCTTGTGCCTCACATGGATCCTGACCACCCCTTCCCGGTACCTCTCGTACACATTGAGGACACAGAAATCCCGTCAAACCTAAAATGTTTGATGGGTGCTCAGTGCACTTTAATTCGAACCATTAGGAGATGAATGTAGCTCCAGCATTTATGATTCGACCACAAATTACACGCTACGAGCATTTTCTGTGCCTTTTCCTTCACCGTGTGTTGGGATTTCTGAAATGAAAGTGATTTTACAGGGTGAGAGAGTGCAGGTGGATTGCTGAAGTGAGGATGTGGAGATACTATCAGTAAACCGCCTGTCATGATCCGATCCGATCCTGCGTCAGGATGTCTGATGCAAGCTGCTGATGCCTTTGCACCAGGAGGATGATGAAAGTTTAGATCTCACCACAGATCTCTGCTATGAACTATACATTGTTCAGTCAACTTCCTCTTGGTTTAGTCCAAGAAAAAAGAGATTTGCATTGTTTTGCATATAGTTAACATGTACTAATACACACTTACAATTTGTGTATCGGATAATAGGTGCTTGATATCACCACACCACACATCTAAAAACTGAATCTAACTTTACAAGTCTTGTGATGTTTGGGTGGGCAGTTCAGTGTGCACCAGACTTTACATTTATATTCAAAACGATGGCGTGACACTAATCTGTTTTAGTAATGACACTCTTTATCATCATTGTGCTTGTGATGTGGTTTATATGTGTAAGGCTGGATCTATATGTAGCCCACAGCTCAAATCATTGGTGCGTTTTGACTGCTGGACTTTGCAGCGTTCATTAGGATTTGGCCCTTTGAGGCAGAATCGCTAGAGCGAAACGGGCAAAAACGGTTAAAGGAGATCTGTTAGCAAGACATCAGTAAGGCATGAGGACTTCTGGAGACACTGCCAACATACTTTGACATTGTAAACAAAGTTGAGCATTTTGGGGTGCAGACAACATCCCTTAGTCCCATACATCAAAACATATAAAGTCTGGTACACCTTAATCTTCCATACACTGTAAAACCTAACAGTTAACTTAACTCAAACCATTTAAGTAAACCGGTTGAATTAGACCATTTAAGTTTTAAAACACATACATTTAAGTACTGTGAACTTGAGTCATTTGCAATTATGCACTTATATTTAAGTAGTGTGAACTTAAATATAAGTGCATAACTGCATATGACTCATTTTGTTTAAGTTCACAGTACTCAAATGTATGTGTTTTAAAACGAATGCAACCGGTTTACTTAAATGGTTTGAGTTGAGTTAACTTGTAGGTTTTACAGTGTAGATCTGACTATGCAGACTGGAAAGAACCTTGAATATTTAATTTAATACAAGTAAAACTTCCAGTTCATTCTTGTTATCTTTTCATCCCAGTAGCAGTAAATATGACATTAAACAGGAAGTGAGTTATCTGTGTTTAGAGATTGGCGACTTGGGGAAAATTGATGGTTGCCTGTAGATATTTTTATATGTTTGATGAGTTATTTACACAGACATTGGTTGTGCTTTTTTCACAAACACGTTTTAGATTCTGGCTTGATTTATATTATTGTTTTTGTCAGAAGTGTTATTTTTCATATATTTAAAATCTGGATTTTGGAATCAGACCCCACCAACCAAAAACACGAGGGTTTATAAGATACCAACAGACCTTTGAAATGTTTTAGCTTTTAGTTTAGAGCTTCCAGGAGCACAAAACCATCACAGCTTCTTCCACTTTCAAAGAAGACCAGCAGGAATAAAAAGGATTTTCTAAAAATAAAATCTTGAGAAAATATACATTAGCAGAGGCCAGCAACTATTTGAATATGAGACAATGTAAAAATCTGATATACTGCAAAAAATACATGTGAAAAACATATTAAATATATATGCCTCTGTACAAAAATGTGTAATATAGTATATGTTCATAAACATACAAATGTTTTGAAATACTTGAATTCCCCCATATGGCAAAATAAATAAATTTATTTGGCCAAAAATATATTTTAAATATATGCTAAATTCATTTGTAGAAAGTCAAGCTTAATTAAATATATTTTTTAGTTTGAAAATACAGTATATTTAGTTTTAACCTTCATATATTAACATATGAAGAGTTTCGTTGCAAAACAAGATAACCATCGTTTTTTAATTGTTCAGAAATCTCGTTTTTTGGTTGTGCATTCCAATTAATTTCAATTGAACTGCAGTTGGTTTGCTTTGATTTAAACCTTCATAACTTAAAAAATACAGCTAAGTAGCACCATAAAACAAAATAATAACATGATAACATAATAATAAACATGTTTTGACAAAAATGTTAAAAAATGGATTTATCTCGTTTTGCAATGAAACTCTTCATATATTTCAAAATGTATCCTAGGGGCAACAAATACATTTCTGAGTTTATATTTTTTGCCATATATGGGTTATATGTTTCCTGGCAAAAATGTAAAAGTTTGTATAAAATGTATAAGTATAAAATGTATGTAAAATATACACTTATATGTTTACAGTTGAAAATATGTTTAAATATTTTGGTTTATTTTGAAATATATATAATTTTTTTCTGCATTGGCCTACACTGTAAAAAGTGAAAGTTCGATCTACTTCAAAAAAATTACTTTAATTTGTAACTAAATTAAATTGACAATTGAATTTGTTAACTTAAAAAAAATATTAAGTACAAAAATAATAATTTTGTAGGTGTTGCCAATTGAAGTACTTTTTAAGTAGATCCAACTTTCACATTTTAAGGTGTATGTCATTTCCAAACAATGCATAGATTAGATATAAACCTATAATTATGTACATTCACATATATTTGTTTATACATAGTAAATACAGGTTTTTATTTAACTTTTTGAAATATACAGTACTGTGCAAAAGTCTTAGGCCACCACCACCAGTTTTGTTGTTTTAGCAAAGTTTTAAAGTCCATCCATATTTATTTTTCATTCTTTTTATGAAGATACAATCAGAAAATACAGGAAATTTGTACCCACAAAAAAATCCCGAAATAGGTCCTATCATAGCGCACAATGCGTGATGCAAGTGTTTTTTTCTAGTTTAAGCCCAATGCAGTTGTCACGTACAATTGTTTAAATAGCAAATGCACTTACACCCATTTGTGCACCCATGGGTGTGCTGGCTTGAAAATGAGGTGTGTATATAGGCAATCCGCATTGGCGCAAGTGGAAATCATGGCTTTTAAATAAGATAAGAGCTGAGACTCTCATTGATTTATTGGACATTATGGCCAAAACACACCCATTATTCATTACAGAAAAAAACAACCCTTTTAGACGGTGTGCCAGGCACAGAGACCATTTTTCCCATCCTTAAACTAGCAAAAGTGAACTCGGACACCCCATTAGTGCACTTGCGCCGTACACTTTAGACTAGGGGTGCACCGAAATTTCGGTCGCCGAAAATTTCGGCCGAAAATGGCATTATCGGTTTCGGGCCGAAATAAAAAATCCAGCCGAAAATGTAAACCGAAAATGAATGTCAACCGCGCCCCTTTCATCTGTGCGCTAGCGCTTGGGTTTCACTCAGCCTCACAGTGATCAGTCGTCTCCCACCCCTCCCCTTCGTGCTCAAGCAGGTTTCACTCAGGGTCCAGCTGTTTGCACGCGTCTGCAAAGATTAAGAATGTCTTGATGTGTAAACTTTAGAGAGAGTCGCGCTATGTGTCTCTTACTGTAATCCATTAACGTACATTTGGCGAATAAAGCAATGAAACACAACGTAACGTTTTTATGTGGAGCGACTGTTGCGCTGTTTGGGATTCACCATCAGTCTCTGTATATGCATGCGTTTAAGTGCCGAAAGTATACTAGGGACGTCCGCGTATGCGCGCCATCATTTTCGTCATCAGGAGGGTCCGCGGCCGGCCGCGTGGACCGTCCGCATGCAGCCCAAAATTTGAGACCGCACGGACAGTGCGCGTACAGTCCGCGTACAACATCGCATGCGCGTGAAAATATTTAGACAGGACACTCCACTACAAACAATTATACAAAGGAAATAGACAGAATTTGCACACATACTATCGTTTTTCTTCTTTAATTTTATTTCATCCATAAACAGAAAGCTGTGGAGCATGTTTGTTACCATATTGTTTGATTCCTGTTCTTTGTTGTCTTCTTGTTTGTTCTAAACTGTGTTTGCAATGGTGGATCGGTTTCTTTTCTTCACCTATCCTAATGTTTTAATGTACTGTAAATGTCTCCAAATCAGTGCTGCACTAGAGTAATAATTTGAATAGAGACGCGTTTAAAAAAAAACAAGCAAACATAAATTCTCTCTGTTATTGACAAAATTCTCTCCACAGTATTCTTTTTCTAATAAAAACATTTGTTTATGTCTGTATAGATTACAGTCAGATTAACCTACTGAAGTCTGTGTCATTAATGTTGATCAAACAACCCATGACAAGGAGACAAATAGCTCTAAAAAAAAAATAATATATTTAATTTATTGTGTTATGATTAATTTAATTTGATTTCTGTACCTAATGCTAATTTCAGACCTTATTAATGTACAACTTTGTTCTCTTTTATAAATGTTTGCAATTTCTTTATTGTTTATTAGATTTTTCCCACCTGCTTTTTGCTGATCCGAAAAATAATCTGATCTGTGCCTCAAAAACTGTAATGTGATCCGAACTGTGAGTTTTTTTATCCGTCACACACCCCTAGTAAAGTTAGCACAAAGTGATAGCCATAAATGCAATTGTACTAATAATTGGCATAATAATTTATTTCGGTGTTTCGGTTTCGGTTTTTCGGCCTTGGTTTCCTTTTTTCGGTTTTCGGTTTCGGCCAAGAATTTTCATTTCGGTGCATCACTACTTTAGACCATGCGCTTAAAATAGGGACTTCTTCAGGCATCAGTCAGTATTTACTCTCTTGGGACTAAACACATCTTAAGCTTTTTTAGGAGACTGAAGTCTTGAAGTCATTCGATTAGAGTTAGAAATCAGGATTTAATTTCATTTAGCTTTAAGAGATCCTGCATTTTCCTGCTATTGCTCAAGTGGAAAAGTAGTTTACCGAATACTTAACACTTCAGCTTAAACTTTTTATACTGTGTTTAATACAACATACAAATTTAATGTATTTTCTGGTTATATTCTAATAAACAGACTGAGAAATAATTATATATGATCACTATACCGTTTCAAAAACAACAAATCTAATGGCAGCATGGTGGCCTAAGACTTTTGCACAGTACTGTATGTCTATTTTATGCATAAAGAAACATTTAAACTGTGTAAGATAAATAGTAAGTGTGATATTATAAATTGTCAAATTTTCCAAACTTAAATAATTACACTTAAACTAATGTTGGATGTATAAGAAATGCCATTAATGTCTAACAAATACAATACTAGAGTAAGTAGGTCAATCATAAAAGTTTAAACAGTTTAAACTTTTCTCCATGTACATAGATTATAACTTACCACTGTACACCATCATGCTGTATTGCTTTGACTGACAGGTTTAACATTCATGTTTCTCTCACAATCTTCAATATTCTGTATTCCCACCAAGAGAACTGACAGTACAAACTGAGACAGATGAACCGTGCCTTCTCTAACCGGCCATTTCCTCCAATTTACAAAACCTGTCTGTGAAGTAACAGCATACAGGATCTTGCCAAACTCGTAGTGTGTCCTCCTGTCTTTCACACTTTGTGTGTAATTGCTCCGCTCATGAGTTTCAAACTGTCCCGACCCGCAGTTAGCAAAGCTGTCTGACCACCAACACTCAATAATACAAAATCCACAGAGAGATGTATACAGATTTCAACCCGCCACATATTTCAAGTGCCCCGCTGGCAGGGTTAAAAAACAACTTAATGAGTCTTAACCGAGCACCCAACAGGAACATTTATAACCCTTACGTCCACGCTCCCCGGTCGACTCCAGACACGAGCTTGCGCGAGCGCTGTTAGCGATAACATACTCGCTAATTTACTGCAATGGAGGAGATCATTCATCTACAGCACTCTTACAACCCAGCAAAAATGAATCGGTTCATTATTTCTGTGAACTATTAGATCAAGTCAGCTATTCTGACACCGCATTTGTGTTCGGCGTAAATTGTTTTGGCCATTTTAAAAAGTGCTTGTGTGCAGAACGTGAATGTTTATTGTATTGTTACAATGTAAATGGGAGAAACTATATATAATAAAAACTCTTTCGTTTGCACTTTAATATCTTTAACTTTAAATTGTGTACCAAGAGAACAGTAAGCATACATTTCTTGCAAACAAAAAGCTGTATTATCTTAAAAAGACAATATTTACATATGTGGCAGACACATTACAGTATACATTTTTCATCGGCATGTGTGATCCATGGGGATCGAACACACAAACGTTTGCACTGCTCAAACATTGCATCAGCCTGATCTCAGGGGATTTCATATGTATTTTACAAGCTGGCTTATTTGTATAAAGTTCATTGTACAAAAGCATATGATTATCATAAAAAAACAATGCCCATAACCCCAGCATCACAGGGGAGAAAGAGATTCGTACAAATACGCAGTCATACGAATGAATGCGAATTAGCCACCTACTGTACAGTATCCATCATATGCATTGATGAACATTAATATTGATGAACTCAGCAGCTGTCTGATATTTAATTGGTCATAAAATCACAAATCTGAGTTGGACAGACAGATGATTTTCTTCTCTACTCTGTTCTTATCACTTTTCATCGCCTTGCAATCTCCTCTCTATTCTTTAGCAAACATTAACAAGACTTCCCATCTCTTTTCTCTCTCTGTATCTCTGTCAAAAAGAGAAGTCACAGTTGTGATGCGTGTCGTCTGAATCGATACAGTATCGATGCTGTCAGTCTCTTTGTGTGTGAATAGCAACTGCACAGAATATTATCAGCATGGCCACACTCACTTCATTCATAAATCCCTCACACTTATGAATATAAGACACCGATTGAAATAAGATACAATGTTTTATATGCTGTAAATCAATCTTTAAAAAAAAACAGCTTATGGCAGTCAGACTGTTTATGTGGTTATCTGATTTTTGCTGGTTTACAGTTGTCTACCAGTTATTACCAGATTGACCAAGATGCTCTACCAGGTCCAGCTGAAAATGTTATTGATCACGGGTTGCTCCTTTACAGCTTTGACTTATCTTCATCCTGCATCTCAAGTGATTCTTGATGAGGAAAGAACCTTATTATGGTTTTATTGGTATATGGTATTATTATGGTTCCTTAGGGGGAAAAATAATGACACCAATGAGTATACAGTAAGATCATGGAGATATTTGATGTTATAACTCACATTAATTGGTTTTACAGTAAATATAAATGGTTGATTTTGTACTAAAATCTTTACATTTTGAATGCAGATTTTTGTATTTTGCAAATCTGAGCATATTTGAGACATTATTGAGATTTCTTCTAGAACTTTAGAGATATATTACTCAAATAAATTATTGGAGATTTCTCTCGCAAACAATCGTAATAAAAAAAAAAACTTTTTAAAGAGTATCTAAACCCCTAGTCAGAACCTGACTCCACCCACTGAAAATATTTGAAAAATGCAAGAAAAGTGTGCAGACCCCAATGGATATAGAGAAGATGAACTGTATCATGTATACAGTAAGGCGATGTGCAACAGAAGCTTAATATTTAATGTCTTGAATGTTTTTAAGTGGTTTTGCAAACATGCCATTGGTGCATATTTCCGCAATTGTAACAAAAGTAATCCTCAAAAATACAACTTGCCTAATAATTCTGCACTCCCTGTATGAGCAGAAAATCGGATTTTGATGACAGGGTGAACGTAGTCCTTTGAAGCTGCATTAAAATTGCAATTTTAAACTGCGTTAAAACTGTAAACTGTTGAGGTGCACTAAAGTCCACTATATGGAGAAAAATCCTGGATTGTTTTCCTCAAAAAAATTTATTTCTTCTCGACTGAACAAAGACATTAACATCTTGGATGACATTGTAATCCTTTATAAGACGTATTACTGTGTTAACATGGTCATGCTAACCTCTTAAAATCAATTACAGGTCAAAAGCAATTAGTATGTAGTACAGAGCTGCAGCAAAATCAGTGACCTGCACAGTTTAGTTTTAGTATGGATGCCTACAAAGGCAGTAGATGGCGAAAAAGTTCACTGGGTCCATTTAAAGTCCACCAGGAAAGAATTGAGATGTTAACTGGAGCGAAACGTTTCCTGAAACATATAGAAAGTCTCAGGATGAGAATATGAGTTCATTATAGTGACCTGAGAAGGTTTGAAGGAAAGTGGATCAGGGTATTCCTGTCCAGAGGAGCAGGGCTAATTTTGGTCAGTTGCCGTTTCTCTTACATCTGTTGGACAGACCTGATTAATGATGCGTTTTATCATTAAAGCTCCAGACAGATCCAGGACAGACGCACTCGGCTCTCTTTTCTTCTTCTACTTTGTTTATTTCTTCTCTTTGCGCTGGTTTTAATTACTGTGTTTGCTAAGCATCACCATTGCAGATGCTCATACTGAGGGGCTTTACAGGGGCCAATAACACCCTAGCAACATGTTTTTTGCAAAATGACGCACCTATGTTTTTGTATTTGTGTGGATGTGTGTCGTATAATTATTAACCTGTGGTACCAAATATTCAGTGTGTACTTGCACTACATAACACACGCCCTAGTGATAATGGTGTTGAATTAACCCATAGTCCCTAATTAACAACCATTCTCTCTCTCTCTCTCTCTCTCTCTCTCTCTCTCTCTCTCTCTCTCTCTCTCTCTCTCTCTTTCTCTAATATCCTCTAACAATAATTGTTTTCATGTGCAGGCTTTAGTAATATCTCATTGGAAATTGCATACTTTCAGGAAACTAATGAAAATGAATTGGTATTTCGTTGCTGATCATTAGCGCTGCTTAATGAAGCAATTGTCTCTTTATTATTGCTCATCCTCAGGGTTAGTGATGTCAACATACCCTTGACCCCAGTACGAAACTTCAGTGCACACCTAATCTATATCCACTTCAACTACAGATATGAATAATATCTCAAACCACACGGTTTGTTGAAGGAAAGTGTTCTGTTGCTTTTCCAAGCAAATCATGAATTAAAGTCATAAGCGTCCACATATAGCGGAAAAGGGTGCGACCTTCCCTCCCCGGTGAGACATCTTTGGCCTTTACAACTCACATAGCGGCCACTGAACTTCATATGATGAGGATTCATTCAGTTCAGACCCAGAAGAGGAGGAGACCTTTCAGAAATGTAATTATGTGATTTCAAGAACTCCACTGACCTCAGTTTGGAGATCCCATCCCCAGATTGATTAAAATAGATGAAGGTCAAGGAATAAATGAGACTACAACATTATCTGAAGGCGATGAGTTAGTGGATTAACGTACAGGTCTATGCACTTCAGTCCAAGCACACACATAATACATGTATATCAGGTTGCGCAAATTGAAATTGTGAATCGAAAATGCACCCAATGGAAACAGGTCAATTGCACAAAAACTCCCATATATCGCAAAAAAATTTACACTCGCATGAGATGTTTTTTTAGGCAGTTTGTAAAAGGAATCTATCACAAATTGCAATGGAAACAGTCATTTTGCCATTAAAGACATATGATCATTCTTCAAAGCCACAGTAACACGTTTGCTTTTCCTTTGATTAATAATAGCAGTTGCGTTCGGCTGTAGACCACCAGGCGGATGACATCAAAGTACCACAAGGGTTTTGAGAGTAACTGCTCTGTGAGTTTTACAACTATCGTGGTATTTGCTCTAAAGATATTTAATATTAACAAGATGCATTACTAGTATTGATATAAATGGGGGATGGCTGCTTTAGTCCCGCCTTCTAGTAAAAAGAGCCATTCGTCAACAGTTACAGAATGAAATTCTCTGGGTAATCAACAGGTCTTGTTCTAACAAGACCTGGAGGCGTTCCAAATATGGCGCCGCAGTGACATCGGAAAAATGGAAGTGACGTTGTTATGACAGAAATGGCGTCATTTCCCGGCAGTTTTTATCAACGTTTGGAAAATATTTCTAAAGTTTTGTGCAAATCTTTAATGGAAACCAGATCAAAATGGAGATCAAACAGAATGCTGTCAAATGAAACACTGTAGGATTAAACTCTCATTAATGAGTTGGGGAAGTTACTGCTAATTAAACAAAAAACATTTACACAAACGTTTTACATCCTTGAAACTTTAATATAAACACAATTATATTTCTATTAGAAAAAAAATATATTTTAATTTGCACTGTAAAATATATATTGTGTGTACCTTAGTAAATTTAATTTAAAAAAGGTAAATTAATAATTTTAGTAAAATAATATTTTTTTAAGTAAAAATAACACAAAAAATTTAAGTCATTTTAAATAAACACATTATTGAGTAAATGTAACTTAATTTTATCATGTAAAATCCACTTAAATTTGTAAGAAGGAAATTAACTTAATAATTTTGTGTTGAAACTACTTGAATTATTTAAGTAAATATAACTAACTAGGCAGTGTACTTCCAAACGTACTTTGCATGGGACTGCATTTGTAGAAAAAATAAAAATTTACTTTATTAAATCAGGAAGATTCCATTAAAGAAGTAACCCTTTAAAAATACTTAAAAATGTTTTGGTAAAAATATTATACATACAATTTCAAGTACATCACATCTTTTTACAGTGTAATTTAAGTTTTTTTGTTAATTTAAATCAGCTTTTCTAAGTAAAAAAGTGCAAATACTTTAAGTAACTTAAAATAATTAAGTACATTTTACTTATTATTTTTTCAGTGTACATTGTGGCCTAATGGTTTACGTTTAAGCTAGGATGTACTCTCATATGGCAAAAATAAATGTATCTTTCCAAAAATATGTTTTAAATTTATGCTAAATATATATGCACATTTTAAATACATTTGGTAAAAGTAAAGCTCTTTTATATATTTTTATATATTATATTTCAAACTGTACAAAAAACAGCCAAAAAACATATTAGTAAAAAATTATTTTAAAATATATTTTAGTATATATATTTTCTGACAATATATTGTATATTTAAATTATATTTAAATATATATATATATATATATATATATATATATATATATATATATATATATATATATATATATATATATATACATATATATACTCATCGGACGCACGTGTGCTGACGCGATACACGTCTGGATCCCAACTTTACTTCCGGTTTCGTTTAAACAAATGCCTCGTCGAAAATAACAAATGTTTTGGTTTCCTAGGTAATCTATGTGTTGTTATGTATTCTTAGCGGAGTTTACCAGAAGTTATGTGTATATATATATATATATATATATATATATATATATATATTTTTTTTTTTTTTTTTTTTTTTTTTTGCTGTGTGGGCTTACAATACAAACAAGTAAAATATGTATTTAATATCTGAAAATGTTAAGAGCATCACACACAAGCTTAGCTGTAAAATGAATGAAAGTTACATTTTGTTTAGACTTTGAATGTCTGAATCACATGGACAAATACTACAAGATGATGTCAGATAAAACACGATGTGACTGATCTGAAAGTGTGATGTTTATTAAGTCTTTAAGGTTAAATCAAATACAATGTTATCAAAACATTTGAATCCCTAACCACAGAGCAGATTAACATGTATTATTTTTAATGATAAACCATAATCTCTTTGAAAAAATAGTGTCATAAAATGTATTTTTATTATTGAGAAAATGTACAAACTGAGGCTGTTTACATGCTTAATTCAATACCACCTCCCTTCTCGCACGCACAACTGCAGACAGAATGCGATGGACACCTCAGCAGCAAATAAAAACTGCTTTACTTCATAAATATCATTTCACGCCAGTTATGAACTCACTGAACTGTGAACATCAAAACTTCATTTCAGGACACAGTTTTTTTTCTATCAAATAAATTGAATTCAGTTTAAACTGACTCGAGTGTGCATACAAAGTTACCGTGAACTCTAAGTAACTTAAGCTTACAAAAAGATGTCAGAATAAAGATTAATCTGAAATAATCTAATGAGCTGTGTGTAAAATATTCTCTTTTAATATCAGATTGGCATCAAATTAAGGTTGACTCATCTCCCAGTGTCTTGGCTCTCTTGGGCCGCAGAAGAAATTAAAAGTGAGAACGTAATTCGATCAGCGAGCTCATTTTCTCATTTACTCTGGTGTGTGCCGCTGCATATATCTTGTTAAATATTAACCAACGGCCTCTGCTTTTCTGCATTTCAATGAGGCGCGCATATGCTGCGTTTATCCACAGTGATGCCATCATATGTGCACGCAACAAAACTAACATGCCACGAATACATTACGATCATCAAATCCATATGGTGGATTTTTACAGAGCCCGATCGTACGCTACCTGAGCCGCGGATTCCACTAAGATTTATTCATTTGCACTCTAATCAGTAAAGCTGGGCCGCATGAATGAGTGCAAAGGATTATGGGAAGGGACTTGAGTTAAGATAGGTTGTTCGCTGGGCAATTGGGTCTCTTGAGAGCTACTTAGCTGAAAAACCTAAAAAATACTAAAGACGAAAGGAAACCTTAAATATAGAGGCATGAATACATGACACGAATGCTCGGGTTTAAAGATCGCCACATTAGGCTGGCAGTATATTTCTTAAGCCAAACAGAAAATAAGTGGTTTCATGAAAAAGCAAGGAGCGCAGATGAGAAATGATACCGCTTCACTGACGTGTAACTAAATAGCTTCCAATTATTAGAAAACATCACCGGCTTTGCCTTTAAAAGGTTCAGATGATTTACGACTTGTTTACGTGAAGCACGGCGGCGCTCGCAATGTGCGACTTAAAAAACTTGAAAATGCTCATCGCTTTATCGAGATCACACTGGGAATTTTCTCGTCTCAAACCTTTCTGTATCTCAGTCAGTTTATTCAGTAACATTTGGTCGTGTGTTAGTTTGTGTCTGAGCTGTCAGTAATTAGCTGGACTCTGAAATATTACAGCTAGAAGTTTGCCTGCAGATCCAATTCAGAACGAGTGAATTTTGAAAACCATTGAAGGATGAAATACGAACATCAGTCTTACTTGCGTTCCTGTCCGCCACACAAGTCACTCTCGGAGAAAGTTTTGAAAGTTTTCAAAAGCTGCATCTGTCCGCTCGCAGCGATGATGGGCGCTTCGGACTCTGACAGCACTGCGGCGGAGATCAGACTGACTTACATCCACACAAACCTAATGATGAAACATTAAAAATTTACAACTGTGAAGAAGAGTCAAGAACTGCTGGAGAATGGACAGAACAGGATTCAGATCATCATATCGAGAACATGTATGTCTGTGAAAATCTGACAGGAGTCAATACACTGTATGTTTGATGATGTTCAGGGTTACAAAAGACAAAAGTACCAAAACAATAATGCTGATTTTGTGATTTTTTTACTTTATTTATTTCTAGAATGGCTGCTGTGTTATTGTTAACTACGCTATTGTTGTGGAGCTGGATCCATCTGCGGTCCGGTTTGGCGTTTCTCTCTCCTCTCTGTGTGCCAGCCGCGGTGTACCTATGTCTTGTGCCAGACAGCGAGAGACAATGATGAGGATCTTCACAGACTCCATCACCTCAGACAGTACACAGCCTACACATCCATGACCACTGCCAAAACATGTACCAGAAAAACAGTAGCAACATAGGATATGCATGCACTGTACCACAGCAACCAGTTTTGAGATGAAATTAAATACACTTAGTCAAAGCTTAATCAATACCCTTCTGTTCTAAACATCAGTCTTCATGACAATAAAATTAACCATGGATTTATTATAGTAAAGCTGTGGAAATTATGCTTTTTGGCATATTAATGAGGCAGTCAGTAAAAATGTCACAAGGGTGGTTGATTTGTTTATAAAGACATGAGGCATTCAGGGATGATTTCATAATGGTGGTTGATTTGTTCATGAGGACACAAGGTATTCAGTGATGATGTCATATGGTAGTTGATTAGTTCATAAGGACACGATACCTTCAGTGATGATGTCATAATGATGGTTAATTTGTTCATGAGGACACAAGACAGTCAGTGATTATGTCATAATGGTGGTTTATTTGTTCATTAAGACACAAGACCATCAGTAATGATGTCATAATGGTTGTTGATTTGTTCATGAGGACACAAGACAGTCAGTGATGATGTCACAATGATGGTTAATTTATTCATTAAAACATGAGGCAGTCAGTGATGATGTCATAATGGTGGTTGATTTGTTCATGAGGACACAAGGTATTCAGTGATGATGTCATATGGTAGTTGATTAGTTCATAAGGACACGATACCTTCAGTGATGATGTCATAATGATGGTTAATTTGTTCATGAGGACACAAGACAGTCAGTGATTATGTCATAATGGTGGTTTATTTGTTCATTAAGACACAAGACCGCCAGTGATGATGTCATAATGGTGTTTGATTTGTTCATGAGGACACAAGACCGCCAGTGATGATGTCATAATGGTGGTTGATTTGTTCATGAGGACACAAGACCTTCAGTGATGATGTCATAATGATGGTTAATTTGTTCATTAAAACATGAGGCAGTCAGTGATGATGTCATAATAGTGGTTGATTTGTTTATTAAGACACAAGACCGTCAGTGATGATGTCATAATGGTGGTTGATTTGTAAAAAAGCGTGAAAGTAATGTTTTTTACCTGATGGACAGAATAATCTCATGGACTTACATTGAAGTACACAATGCCTGAATGAATGCCTGAACATCTTATATGATATTGGATTATCACCAGCCCAAACAACCTAAAGCCAGAAAGAAACTCATTTTAGAATTTACATTACCTAGTAATGTGTGTTTGGTATATAGAGCAAACTGTTATTATCTTGTTTTCACACTTTTCATAAAAACTTATTGGCACATTTCGTTTGTGTTGTGTTTCTCAATGTCTGTAGACAGAGCAAATTCTTTTCTTTCTGAAATATCTTCACTCACAGCTATAATTGGGTCAGGCAATTAGCTTAAGAGCTGCCCTCACACACACACACGCACACGCACACACACACACACACACACACACACACACACACACACACACACACACACACACACAATACAGTGACAGGCATGATGTGTGTGTGTGTTGGGTAGGTAGTGTGGTCTTTCTCAAGGTGATTTGACTTCTAAGACATCTGTTACCTCTATAAACTAAGCCAAAAATGGACACAGGTGCAGCTCACATATGCTTTCCAAGATCAATCACTCTTACAATTAACAGTTATGAGAGCTTTATGAGGTCATAGCTTTGAAGCACATTTTTCTTTGCTGGCAGAAGTAACCGTGACTATTGTTACTGTGAAAAGTGGCACACATCATAGCAACCATCCAGAACACTGTAGTAACCCAGATGACCTAACAACTAACAACCTAACCTTGCAATGTGCTAATAACTATTCCTTTATTGGATCTTAGCAAGCACATATCTTGCACAAGGTTTCAGATTTAAAAAGGTTACATTGAACTCAAAAAAAAGTCAAATTATTTATTCAAGTAAATCAGTTCTTGTAGCTCAATGGATAGAGAGCATTGCATTAACAGTGCATTTTTTAAAATGCAAATCATAAATTGCATATTAAAAAAAGTATGCAAATTGACATTATTGATAATGTTAATGCATCTGTGTCTGATCTACAGATACACGTACAGTAAAATCTGACACACTGTATCTTTGTGTATGTTTCGTGAATCCAGGTACAGATCCATTCTGTGTCACTTTTCATGACCTTCACTGTGTCCCTAATAAAGACTGAAGAGAGATTTCTCTGGAGTACAGTGTGACCTTGTGTATGAGCGAATTTACACATTCTCGCAGATGAATTAACCACTTATGATCATAAAAATGATTTAAGAGTTATACAGTAAGAGAATGAAATGTTAGTCACACTAGCACATTTAACAGGCTGAGCGCCCTGACATGAATACGTACAGTATACACATACACGACTGAATCTGGGCTAAAGCTGTAAAGTGTATGAGCGCGCCTCTGAGGAGCAAACCTAGATAACATCTCTTAAACTGAAGCACGCAAAACACACACACACACACACATCCCGTGTGAGAGAGAAATAGATAGAGAGCGATAGAGAAAGAGATTTGGGCATCTTCCTGAACTTTTGGAAAGGAGAATACAGTGCTTTACTAAAGTGGGCCATGTTAATAAACCAAGAGAGAAATGCAAAAAAAACCCTCTCTGCTCATTCTGAAATACATCACACACGTTATGACATCATCAGCTGTATCCTAATACATCATCGCTGTTTGGTATCAGCCCACTTATTTATTATTTGTTATTTTTTTATTGTTTCCTGTCCAGTTGCTTTGTTTCATTATAAAGCAAGTGTGTGTGCGTGCGCACTTTATGTCTGCTATCATTCGGCTGACTGACATTTTTGCTCTTTTCTTTCATTTCATTCTAATAAAGTTCAGAAAGAGTGTTAGTTGTTTCTGCTTCGCAGCCTCTGTGAACTCTTTATGTAATTAGAGACTCAACCCGCACCCGTCCACCGCCCCCCCCCCCGAGGGTTCGTCTACAAGAAAGTGAAGACTTTGCTCTTATTAATGCCAAGCTGCCCAAGAGCTGCCGAATCTTTAAGACATATAGAAAAGTTCCTGTTGAGCAACTTTAGTCAAATTCTTTTTTAATTATTAAACAGCATGTGTATGAAAGTCACTGAAAATCTGATTTAAAATCTAATTAAACCTGAAAAAAGGAAACATTTAGGACTTGTAAAACATTTTGCATTTAGTTGATATTCTGCATTATTCTTTTATTTGGATAAAAGCATCTGCTAAATGCCTAAATGTAAATGTTTTAGGCCGCTAATTAAATGTGACAATTTTTTTTTTGCTAACTCAAACTCTTTCTGAAATACTTAAAAACTATCCAGTTATGTTTTTACCTTTTAACCAAATTGTTATGCTGATAATATTATTTGTAATAAAATTGTAATAAATTGCATAACATTAGAAAAAACTAGTTGGCAAAAGGAATCAATGATGATGTTCACTTTCATTTGGCATATAAAATTATGTGTAAAGTCTGATAATAAATGTGTTTTAAGTTTGTCACACTACAGAAAAAACGTGTTATTAACCACCTAGGCAAATTTGAATGATACAAAAACTTGGGCTGTCAAAAGATTAATCGCGATTAATAGCAAACAAAATAAAAGTTTGTGTTTGCATTATATATGTGCGTGTGTGTGTGTGTGTGTGTGTGTGTGTGTGTGTGTGTGTGTGTGTGTGTGTGTGTGTGTGTGTGTGTGTGTGTGTGTGTGTGTGTGTAATTATTATATATAATATATATAAAACACACAAACATTTAAGAAATTTAAGAAACACGTTATTTTTCTGGGCAAAGATTAATCATGATTAATGCGATTAATCGCATACAAAATAAAAGAGATTTTTTGCATAACATGAGTGTGAGCTGTTTGTGATTATTTTGTATATATAAATACACACACATTCATGTATGTATTTAAGAAACATTTACATGTGTATATATTAATTAATTTATATTTTTATATATTCTATAATATATATTAACAATAAAAATAGAATATATAAATAAAAATGTTCTGAAATTGATATATGTATGTGTGTGTGTGTGTTTAAATATAAATAATAAATACACACAGAACACACACATATATTAGGCAAAAATGCACTTTTATTTTGTATGCGATTAATCGCGATTAATCTTTGCTCAGCACTAATTCTTTATTATATATAAAATAAAAGATATCAAAATATAAATATAATATATAAATGTAATTTTTTCTTAAATACATAAATGCATGTGTGTGTATTTATATAAACAAAATAATTACACACAGTGTACAGACATATATTAGGCAAAAATGCACTTTTATTTTGTATGCGATTAATCGCGATTAATCTTTGCTCAGCGCTAATTCTTTATTATATATAAAATAAAAGATATCAAAATATAAATATAATATATAAATGTAATTTTTTCTGAAATACATAAATGCATGTGTGTGTATTTATATAAACAAAATAATGACACACAGTGCACAGACATATATTAGGCAAAAATGCACTTTTATTTTGTATGCGAATAATCGCGAGTAATCTTTGCCCAGTGCTAATTTTTTTATTATATATAAAATAAAATATATAAAAATCTAAATATAATATATAAATGTAAATGCTTCTTAAATAATACACACATGCATGTGTGTGTATTTATATAAACAAAATAATTACACACAGTGCACACACATATATTAGGCAAAAATGCACTTTTATTTTGTACGTGAATAATCACGATTAATCTTTGCCCAGTGCTAATTTTTTTATTATATATAAAACAAAATGTATCAAAATCTAAATAAATATATAAAAATGTAAATGTTTCTAAAAAACGTACATGCATGTGTGTGTGTATTTATATAAACAAAATAATTACACACAGTGCTCTCACATATATCATTCAAAAACAAACTTTTATTTTGTATTAGGTAAATAAAATAACTTATCAAAATCTTGGGAAAAAAAGCTTTCAAACGTTGGGGGCATGTCTGCTGTTGGAGCTGAAACCACGCCACTTATGGAAAAGCTTCCTTTAAAATAGGGCTACAACCTGAATGGCTGCTCGTGATAGTGTTAGCGGGACTATAGTGGCTCCAGTGCATCATCGAGCCAGTGTTTTAGCCCCGCCCCAATAATCCTGAACATAAAAAATGTAAAAAAGAAAACCTTTTTACCGGTGTAACTTCACACTTCAGTATTACATAATTCACAGTCTTTGTTACGTGTTTCAGCAAAACATTTCTAACATTTATAATGCATTTAGAAACAATTCTCAGACTTTAATTACACAGACTTTAAATGTCACAAATTAAAATAAAAAAATACTCACCAGACTTTTTTCCACTGTGCAACACTAAGGTCTTCTGTAAATATACAGCAGAGCTTTGTGAGAAAAACAGACATAAACTGAAACTGTCAATCACATAAATAATGTCTTTCACTGTACAGCAGAAAATGAGTCATGTGTGCATGTATGTTGTGTTGTTAAAGTAAAGAGACATCAGGACACATTAAAGTTTCTATATATGGACCTCTAAAGGTGATTTCAGTGATGAAGATGGTCGCTTATACCAGCTGTAAATGAGGTCCAGAAGATTCTCAAACAGAATCTAGAACATCTGATTCTAGATTCTGGGTTCTGCTGCAGTGTTCAGCACACTCACCGCCTCAAGTCATTTACAGTGACCCTCAATCTAAAATAGGACAGCCTGTCTGTTTCGTTTTGTGTGCTCTGCTCTGGATGCTGTAGACTTTCCTCTGCGGTTTTGTGTTTTACTCCAGCAGCAGAAGGACACGAAAGATACAGTCATGAATCAAACCCGTGAGATTGTCCTTTATTCACCTTCACAACTTATAAAAGGAGATTTTCTGCAAAGACGTAAGGGGAATCACATTGTCTTGTTTACTAAATAATACACAGTTAGTACTCTTTACCATTTAAATCAAACAGCAGTATTGATGTCACATGACCCCACTAGACTTATTATAAAGGTTTGCTGGCAATCAACTGGTTTAGCTGGTCGGTTATAGAGTTACAATGCCAATTTAAAGAGCACCTACAACGTTGCTAAAGAAAATTATTATTGTGTATTTGGTGCAATACAATGTGTTCGCGTGGTTTATGGTTCAAAAAACACATTATTTTCCACATAACGTACATTTTTGTTGCTTCTTCTTCATGCCCTGCCTCGCTCAAATGCTCTGATTTGTTACAAAGCTCAT
This sequence comes from Misgurnus anguillicaudatus, assembly GCF_027580225.2. NCBI lineage: Eukaryota > Metazoa > Chordata > Actinopteri > Cypriniformes > Cobitidae > Misgurnus > Misgurnus anguillicaudatus. The sequence goes on from NW_027395279.1 coordinate 1,583,605, forward strand.
CGTTTTGAAAAGCTCAGTTTTCTTCGATTGGGCAGCTAACCAGTACGTTGTGATTGTAATATCGTCTTTACTACCTTATCAATACGAGCCAAATCTGATCCAGAAAATGCAGGTGACCAAGCTGATTGATCAACTTTGCCAGCGCGGCTTAAGCAGAACTTAACAAAGATTGCTAAGGTAAGGATACTAAAACAAAAAAAAACATGTCTGCATTTGTGTTTGTAGAAATGACAAACAACAAGCGCTACTCTCCACTGCACAAAACTTGCGTTTAAATCATGGTTTTGTCCAGTGTTGGAATTGAGGGGGGCTGGGGGGGTCCCGGACCTCCTATAAGCATTTGGGGACCCCCCCATAAAGCACAAAATGATATATTGGGGGACCCTGTTTTTTTATTCAAATTAAAATACTACCTAACTGTAAAATTCTGGTGCTGCGCTACTATAAAGTGATACTCTCCATTATTTGTCCCAATTTAAAAAAAATAATCCAAAATATTTCTGTCTCAAACTATTACTTCACACCACTTTAAGGGGAAATAAATGGTTAGGGTTTGAGTTAATGGTAATTTTGGGTGTCTGTTTATTAAAACATGCGGGACCAACAAAAAATGTCGATCCAGGATCATATCTTACTGTGTGAAATCACTGCAAACCTATAATCAGTCCCTCCAGAAAAACGCGATTGTGCGATCGCGCGATATATTGCATAATCAGCCAAAGTCCGCATATTTATGCGGGGCTGCATTTTTTCCAAATACGACGCACTTTCGGCGCATTAATTACATATTTCCGCGCACAAAATATGCAGGGCTTGCATGATTTCATAATCTCCGCATTTTCGTAGCAAAAAGTCACATATATATTAGCAGAAAGTTGAAAAATGTTGCATTTACTTCCCAAAAGCGCAGCCGTGTCCTCTATTGCCATGGGAACGTTATGAAGTGACATGATTATGTGACGTGAACATCATTGCAGCTTTTGCAAGTTTCCACAGTTTTTGCAAGTTCCGCAATTTTCGCAAATTCCCGCAATTCCATCACATTAATTGCATAAATATCCCGCATATTCCATCACATTTTTTAAGAAAACGTGCCGCAAAATCGAGGATTTTTGCCCACAACAATCACAAAAAAACTCAGCGTTTTTCTGGAAGGACTGTATAATGATGGCGGGTGGGATGGTTCTTAAATAGGGGACCCCCCATAATCCTTGACATAATTCAAACAATGAATTTCATTTAAATATGAAAACATAGACAACTTACAGACTGTGAGTCAGAAGCGGGTGGAGTTATGATAATGACCATCGTGTCCACATTAACAGGACCAGGAAGTAAACTGTTGCCTACAATTCACGTCATCATTTACTTTGGGATTTGTACCTTTTGCAGATCCTTAATGTGTACTAATACACACTTACACACCAAAGGAAATGTAAAATCGTGAATTGGTTAAAAGGTGCTCTTTTATTCTACTTCATATACCACCAGTGGTGTCTGGTGACTTCTCTTTCGAGGGGCGCGTATTCAAAATATGTGTTTGGAGTGTCATGTGTGTTGCTTGTGTTTTCAAAATATGTGTTTGGTGCGTCATGTGAACCATGTGCATCACGTGTCTTGTCAAAATACGTGTCTGCTGTACACGCGTCGAAAACGCGTCATGTTCATAAAATACTCGCAAGACACTCAATTAACACCAAACACTAAAGTACAGCAGGCATTTATTTTGACAAGACACATGTTGACATGACGCAACAAACACATATTTTGAAATGACAACCACACACATGGTTAAGGCTAAATACATGTTGTGCCAAGCTTCGGATCGTGCGCCCTTGAACAAGAAGTCCGGGCCGGCACTGATTAGGACCCTTTTTAAAGTGTACTGCCTCAGTGACAGCAGGGACCATTTTTTTATTGCTAACAGTGTGGTTCACATAATTATTAGAATTAATGTTTAATACTTTGCTTAACAGAGCGTTTAATAAAAAATCAATGTGATATAACTACATTTTTAATTCTTAACTAAAGCCACAGCTGAAACTTATTAATGAAAGCCAACAAGATTTGTTTGCGTTTAATGTTTTCCAGTTCATCGTTTCATTAGCTGTCAGAATTAAATATGTTTGCACTGCTGCTTATTGTGCTTAGAAATATTACAATTCTGACTCAAGAACAAAGAAACAATGAGATAAATTAAAACTTCATAACGCCTAAACCGTACCGAGCGGTTCACTTCACAGCACCCAATTAACATGTGCCCACCCATCTCTGTCTGAATCTGCATCTCATTACGCATTCATGAGGCTCTGATGTAACACCTCTGATTCCATTTAAACAAATATTCATATTTGGAATATAATAAAGTGTATATAAAAATACACGCCACACTAAAAGAAAAAATGCATGTGTATAAGTAATGGTTAAGGTGGGGTATATGTCATACGTTGTCATGAGGAAATTACCTCAATGACATAAACACACACACACACACACACGCACACACACACACACACACACACAGAAAACAAGTGCTTTATCAAAGAGCTCCGAGCAAACAGCACAGGTAATTACTAAAGAGCAGGAAAACACACTCATAATCTGATTGGCTATTGATTTGTGTGTGTGTGTGTGTGTGTGTGTGTGTGTGTGTGTGTGTGTGTGTGTGTGTGTGTGTGTGTGTGTGTGTGTGTGTGTGTGTGTGATAGCCTATGGAGATGTTTGCATTGCATCAATAGGGACCAAGGGCAGGTGTGTGTTTGTGTTGACCTGTTTTAATGTTGTGCTTACAACAAATCTGTAGTGTACTTGCATTACAAAGCATGTCATGTTGTGATCTTATCATAACATCTACTGGGTTCAGCCAAATGTGACTTTCAACAAGATGCATCCTCTTGATCAGCAGGTATAAACCTGTGGCTTTTCATGAAATGACATAAAACTGGGGCCCCCGGCACCATCTCGTGCCCCCAGTTTGAGAACCACTTATAAATAAATAAAATGTAATTGGTGTTTCCTGGCTGTAGAGTTATAAAATGACTTCTCTGTGTCATTGGTTATAAATCATACCATTAATAGTCTTGGCTTTAGATCTGTGTAATCCACAATCTCTGTCTCAGGACCTGAATTTCTCTCAGATGATCTTGACCCCAGAAAGCAACCTGCTGACAGTCTGATAAATAACACACAAAAATAGATTGCATTAGATTTTCTTATATGGGTAGCTTTTTATCTAATTGATGTTTAACAGCAAAAAATGACTGACCCAAGACGGCTACAAAAGGAACATCTGAGGAAAATTATGGAAAGGAGTTTGACAAAGTTTATAACAACATTACATTCATGCATTTGAAAGACCTGTAAAGTGATTTTCAGTGCATTCAAGCTACACCTTTTATCAGTTTGTCATAACTTGTAAGATATTCAAAGTTTAGGTTGAGAAATAGTACCACTAAAGCCCAAAAAAGAAGTCGTGCGGCTAGGCAGCCATGTTTGTAATGCCTCCCGGCAGTTATTTTAGCCATGCAAGACTAAACTCCTGTCTACCTGAATGAGGAAAGACGGGTGTCACTATAATCGTGTGCTATAATCACAATAAAACAACATATTTTTGATCAACAATTAAGCCTTGCAAACAGTACCATAACTTTTGCTTCCACAATCAAAAGTGGAAACAAACTTAAGCTCGACTTAAAGGTGCAGTGTGTACATTTTTGCGGCATCTAGTGGTAAAGTTGCGCATTGCAACCAACGGCTCAGTCCACTGCTCACCCCTCGCTTTTGGAACACATAGAGAATCTACGTTAGCCGCCCCCGCACAAACATGTCATCGTCCGAGACCATGTAGTAAAAAAAGTTTGTCTGTTAAGGGCTTCAGTAGAAACATGGGGGCTTCAATGTAAGGGGACCCTCTGTGTATGTAGATACATTCTAAGGATCTCATTCTAAGGTAATAAAAAAACATAACGGTGCATTATGAAAGGTCTTTATACACCCCTGATCATATAGTTTTGTATAATATTTTGCATTTATGTCAAGAGATCCTTCAAGACCAGTATATGTTGTGTTTTGGTGCTGGTATGCTTGGCGAGTGAAAACTTTGGTTTGCTTTATAAAGAGAGAGAGAGAAAGAGAGAGACAGAGAGAGAGAGAGAGAGAGAGAGAGAGAGAGAGAGAGAGAGAGAGAGGAGTAGTAAGGTTAAATAAATCTTAGAGTTAAACACATCTGCTGTGACTGAAGCAACATATTAGCCTGTTTAGCTTGCGGTGACAAAAACAACGAACAGACAAAATAAATGATACAAATGTCACACAAGAGGAAAAACAATATGAGCGGCAAGAACTACAGCAGAGACACATTACTCTACCTGTCTCTCTCTCATACATTTGTCTTAGACTTTCTATAGTAACGTACATCATATTCAAACCAGGTGCAACTGTGAAAAATAACGTGCAGTGACAAATTTATTTGCTTTATTTTTGCTGTATTGTATAACACCATCTACATTTAAAATGATTATTGGTGGGTGGTCACAATTAAACAATAAATATCTTCTGATAAGCCAGCCTGGTCTCACAAGAATTGTACGTATTTTATGAGTTGGACAATTCTTATGAATTTGTACAAAGCAAAGCGTACAAAACGTACAATTATACAAAAACTATAGACCCTTTTACAGCTCACGTGATCAAATAGCCTGCACACGCATTCAGAACGTTTCCCAGCATCAAAATGTCTGGTTGTTGCATTTGGTTGCACTAATATAATATACTAATATACGTATATATGTATCTGGACACTTTATATTTGGTCATCTGCTAACGTCTTCTATCCACTTCATTATAGTACACAGATCTGGTAGCTGTGTTGAAAAAGTTGATAAAGTCAACTTTTTAAAATAACTTTTTCTTTCTGTGTTGCTTCACTGTTAATTTTTACCATACTTCCATTGTCTAAATGTGTGCGCATACGCTGCCACATCATCATTGTGTACAAAGAGTAAAAGACTCTACAATGAAACCCAACCCATAATCTTACAAAAATATATGATTATTATAAAAAAATACTATAATAAAACCCCAACCCTAACCGCAACGTCATGGAGCGAAAACAAATCATACAAAAACGTGTGATTATTATAAAAACACTATGACAAAACCCCACCCCTCACCCCAACGTTACGGAACGAAAGCACATTTTACAAAAATGTACGATTATTATTTTAAAAAACTATAATAAACCCAACCCCTAACACCAACGTTACGGAACGAAAGCAAATTGTACAAAAATGTAAAATTATTATTTTAAAAAACTATAATAAACCCAACCCCTAACACCTAGCCTGACTACGTCAGACTTCATACTTCCGCTAAATTTCATTATGCTTCTGTACTCAGTCTGAGATACCTCCCATTCAAACAGTTTCCTCCGGTCTCAAAACGACCGTCCAATCAACGAACAGAGGGCGGGCTGAGAGCCGTGACGTAGACGCTAAACGCCGAATCACGGTTGTAGTTTGTTGTGGACATGGAGACACAGAAAGCTATTTGCTCTGTTGTGGAGAACCGGCACTTGCCAACTTAAACCCGAACAAGAAAAGTGTTTGTTAAACATTTGAATGGAGATTATGTTGTTGCCCTACTCCCGACAAGTTTTTGGAAAAGTTTAATTTATCAACTTTACCGATCGTCAGCGAGAAACTGTGTGCAGCACAGCTTGACGTGCACAACGATCGAGAAATCATGGAAGGGAATTATATTGTTCACAGTTAATGGTGGAGGACGCGTGGGCAAGCATTCTTTGGTGACATTCCTGATTAACCAGAAAATAAGGTAGGAATATTTAATTTACATATGGTTATGGTTGTCTGGTGGAAGAGTTTGAGAGGAGAGAGGGGCGTTCCTCCCGTTAGACGTGAGTGGAAAGACACCGTAAGGATAGTGTTCAACTAGCTCTGGCCCGATTTACTTTACATAATCTGCAAAAGTCATTCATAGCCATGTTAACTCTGGTATTTCACTCGATGGGTTTGTTTTCACATCATACGTGTATTTTACAGCAGAGATTTGATGCGGCTGATCCGGCGCATAAAGCACATCATATCCAAATGTTATGTGCGATTGGCTTACGTTTAGACCAATGATTTTAAACTTCAGACAAGCCCCTCCCACGAGAGGGGCTTGTCAATTATGCCCAGCCAGACTCTGTCTATGAAGCGAAGCAAAATAGCAGAGGATGGTATTACCAGGCTACCTAACACCAACGTCATGGAGCGAAGACAAATCAAACAAAAACGTGTGATTATTATAAAAACACTATGACAAAACCCCACCCCTCACCCCAACGTTACGTAACGAAAGCAAATTTTACAAAAATGTATGATTATTATTTTAAAAAACTATAATAAACCCAACCCCTAACACCAATTTCCTGCATTATTTAATGCTGGAAATTTGTCATGTCCCGGCTGTTTTGGACAGCAGATGAGAGTTTTTCTTCCACAAACTCATCATCTGTGGACAGATGGTGCCAGACAAACATCTCTACATGATTATGGTCACTCTCACATCGACTCTTATTTGAAAGTGTGCAACTGAATAATCCAAACAAAAAGAAAGAAAGAAACCCAGTCTATATATTGAAATGCTTACGAAATATTTGTATTTGAAGACCACGTCTATGACCCTCTGAAAGGCTCCTCAAACACACATACACTCATATAAACGTTATTATTATTATACCAACAGCACTTCAGACACTGCCTGGCAGGGATTTGGTGTGTGTTTGTGTATGTGTGCATTTTTTTCATTCACGGAGGGAAAACAAATCATACAAAAACGTGTGATTATTATAAAAACACTATGATAAAACCCCACCCCTAACCCCAACGTTACGGAACGAAAGCAAATTGTACAAAAATGTAAGATTATTATAAAAAAAACTATAATAAACCCAACCCCTAACACCAACGTCACGGAGGGAAAACAAATCATACAAAAACGTGTGATTATTATAAAAACACTATGATAAAACCCCACCCCTAACCCCAACGTTACGGAACGAAAGCAAATTGTACAAAAATGTACGATTATTATAAAAAAAACTATAATAAACCCAACCCCTAACACCAACGTCACGGAGGGAAAACAAATCATACAAAAACGTGTGATTATTATAAAAACACTATGATAAAACCCCACCCCTAACCCCAACGTTACGGAACGAAAGCAAATTGTACAAAAATGTATGATTATTATTTTAAAAAACTATAATAAACCCCACCCCTAACACCAACGTCACGGAACGAAAGCAAATTGTACAAAAATGTATGATTATTATTTTAAAAAACTATAATAAACCCAACCCCTAACACTAACGTCACGGAGGGAAAACAAATCATACAAAAACGTGTGATTATTATAAAAACACTATGATAAAACCCCACCCCTAACTTCAACGTTACGGAACGAAAGCAAATTGTACAAAAATGTACGATTATTATTTTAAAAAACTATAATAAAACCCCACCCCTAACCCCAAGTCACAGAGTGAAAGAAATTTTTACAAAAATGTACAATTATTCCTTAAAAAACTATATTGAAACCTCACCCCTAACCCCAATGTCACAAAGCGAAAGCAAATCATACAAAAGTGTACAAATGTGGTCGTACGAATTAATACAAATTACCCACCTCATAAAATGCATACAAATTGCCATGACTTTTCTCCTTTGCATTATTTACTGCTGGAAATTTGTCATGTCCCGGCTGTTTTGGACAGCAGATGAGAGTTTTTCTTCCACAAACTCATCATCTGTGGACAGATGGTGCCAGACAAACATCTCTACATGATTATGGTCACTCTCACATCGACTCTTATTTGAAAATGTTCAACTGAATAAGCCAAACAAAAAGAAAGAAAGAAACCCAGTCTATATATTGAAATGCTTACGAAATATTTGTATTTGAAGACCACGTCTATGACCCTCTGAAAGGCTCCTCAAACACACATACACTCATATAAACGTTATTATTATTATACCAACAGCACTTCAGACACTGCCTGGCAGGGATTTGGTGTGTTTGTGTATGTGTGCATTTTTTCATTCATGGATTTATAATACTGAAGGGGTAATACACAGCTTCATGAATTATTCAAAAGTCATAAAGAGCCGGCCACAAACCCCGCCCTCGGGCACAAACTATACTCAAGTGTGTCTGAGGAACCGCGGTAATCTTCAGATGATCGTGATTGGAAAGGAAATCAAAAGACATCATAGCTGATGTGACACAAACAAAACAGCACATGAACATCTGAATACTTGCAGACGAAAATCACAGAGTGTGCAGCGATGCTATAAAAATAGGTTTTAGTCAGAATTTAAATTAAATGTGATGAAACATAGAAATATAAAACATACAATCAACATCTCTTTCTGTTAAATTTGTGTCATTACTGACTGGTTCTTCATATGACAATTTGCAATTAAAAGATATATACTTATAACAGTTTTGTTGCAATATGCAGTGCTTAAATAAAAATTACATTACAATCTATGGTAAAGTAGAATAAAATGAACATGATAAATGTAAAGGTTTAATTCAATCAAGTACCAGCGCTGGTTTACCCTTCATAACATTTGGCTCATATCCATAAGCACACAGGAATGTCATTTCACAAATGTTTCCGAGCACAGGTGGACCAATAACCGTAAAATATTCATGATGTGAGAGACTATTCGGATGAAATGCAATTAAATCAGCTCATCTGTAGGGCTATAAGGACACCTGACCGTGGCTTTTATGTTTCTAATTAAAGATTTGTAAGGTCTACCGCAGCCCAAGAGCTTTAGATTCAACACAATGAATGAACACGCTACTGGACTGTTACAGACCGGACCCACATTCATTTACTACAGAATTAATGAACTCTCTATATGAATAAAAAAGAGAGCAAGAATAAAGTCCATCACGACCATTGAAGCATAGATTATCTATCTGATCTTGAATCTCCAACAATCAATTACTGAAGACACAAATTGACTCCAGTGATTGGAAGAAAGAGCCGGCCAGCCATTAGTCGAGCACACCGACTGGTCAATATCACTTATACAGGGCTGAATAGAAATAAACGTGGCTTGGCTTCTTCAGCATGAAGGCTAATCATGCAAAAAAAGAAGAAAAAACACATTCCGGAGTGCATGGATGCTCTTTTATAAAAATGTCACATGCCGAAGGGAAAAAATATTTTGCATTCAAACTGGAAACCAGCTTAATGTAAATGTGTTAAAGGCCTGCGCACACGCACATGCACAGACAGGACATCACTCTCATGCTGACTCACACGTGGGTTTAATAAGATGTGACTCACTCATACGCTTTATATCTGAACGGACGCAGGGTTTCTGTTCAATCATAGGGAACGTAAATTACACCTCACACATTCAAAAGCACAATGAGGTTTGATAATGAATAAAAATCTGACATCAGCGCATGTACGTAGACACAAATGTGACCCTGTCTGTGAAAACCGAGCTAAAGTCATTCTTGGCAATTTACTGTTTCTACATAAAATCATTGTACATAATGTATTCTGTGAAAATATAACCTTGATCTCTTTAATATTGACTGAGTAAGATCATGACGAAGATTGAAATCAAACTGTGATGCTCTTTATCTTATCATTAGGTTATAACGGTGGTACATCAAAAGTAAGGAAGGGTGCATCTCCACAAAGTGCTCAGCCTGGATTTCACAGAAATTTCATATGTATGCATACTATACACACTATTTATACAGGTACATATATGTTAAACTAGGGCTGGGCGATATGACCCCAAAAATTATCGAGAAAATGTTTTCCATATCAGTCGATATCGATAATTATCATGATAAATAACAAATCTTTATTCCTGTCAAATTTAAAGGCAGATTTTTGCTCCTGAATGAAAATTTTAAAAACCAGACAGTTAATAATGGTTTTAAACTACTTTTTATTCAGAACATGACAAATTCAAATACGAAAATCTTGTTTTAATGTTCAGGCATCTGTATTAAATGTAAAAAGCCTATATTTGTTATGAAATCAACACATTTCTGACACAGAAAGCAGCAGGCTACTGTCACTTTAAGATCCAAGACAGTCTACTTTAAGTTTTAATATACTGAGGTAACATCCAGCTGTTTATGTTCACTTAAACAAAAAAGAAAACTTAGTTCAGTGATCACGCGTGTGTTATACATATACGAGCTATACACGCTGATAAATGGATGTCAAGAGCGTCACGTTGCTGTGGGAGCGCATACGCATACAATATATTCACTGCAGTGGTGGATCTGCTGTTTTTCCTCAGTTTCCTGAATTGGTGAATGTCCTGTAAATATACTTTTAAAGCTGTGCGGATGTGTCCGCGCGCAAGGCCGACGCTGAAAGAAAGTACAGTATACTGCACCTATTGTGTCTGCTGTGTTTGACGAACCCTGTTTGCGCGTCCAACATTACACACACGAAAATGTTTCCGCGCATTTGGATTCCGTGATTCCGTCCGCGTTATCTGCATCGCGAAAATCATAGGGCTCTCTCTAATAAATGAATAACTTTCCTCATCTTCCACTCATTCAAGTCTAACTGACACTCTGATTGTAAACCCTATGGTAAACAAAGAGCGCGTGCCGCATCCGGAAGTGCTTGCGCAACATTACTCACAGTGCGTAAACATTATCGATCACTTATCGAACTGTCCTTATCGTTTTATCGAAAAAGTTTATATCGGTAAAATTATCGTTATCGAATTATCGCCCAGCACTATGTTAAACTATATTGTGTTGAATCCAAAGCTCTTCGGCTGCAGTAGACCTCACAAATATTTCATTAGGAAAATAAAAGCTATGGTCAGCTTAAAAAAAAAAAAAAATTATTTGGAAATATTTTTAAAGGATAATTTATTGTTAACTCCACCATTGACAAGTTATTTTGTCAATTAAGAGAAAACATTTGCATGAAAAAAGCATGTTTCTGATGAGGTTTTATGTTAATCTGTAACGGTACATTCATACGGGGCAAAAGCGTTAACGCTTGACCAAGGCTTGTCTGAAGCGTGGCCAACAGCCAGTCACAGTGGCCGCAGTAGATGCTCCGGTCTTCCATAAACGTAATTGGCTGGCTCTGCCTAGGTTATTTGCATGAGGGAATCTGATTGGCTGACGCACGTGTTGCCGCTTGAAAAGTTGAGAAATGTTCAACTTCTGCCGTGAGCAACGGCACTGACGCGGCGCCGACGGATCCATAATGCAGTTTGGCAATGCATGACGTCACCCATTAAAAGTGAATGGGTAGCGTTAACGCTTACGCACCGTGTGAATGTACCGTAATACCACGATTATTTACTAGATTACCGCAATTACACAATTTATTAAAAGAAAAATGAAGCAAATTTTTTTAAAAATGTTTTGATAATCATTCTGAATCTGATCTCTAACAAAAATCTTATTATTCCTATTAACAAAAATGCTATTATTTCAACTTTTGGGTAAAAAGTTACCCATATTTATGAGTTTATAAGCAGAAAAAATATAGATAGGATTAAATGTTTTTTTGCCCATTTTCTTTGTTTGTTTATTGTTTGTTTGAAAGCAGAGGGTCTGTTCTTTCATTTAATATATTTGTATGTTTATATATTTTTAGAAGGAAATTTTCCTGGAAGTCATTTTGGGCAATTTTTGTGAAAATCGCAAAAAATGCTGGTGTGTAACTTTAAAAAAAAATGGCTGGTGGGAAAACCCTTAATATTAAATACATATTTGTGACCCTGACCCAAAAACAGCCAGCATAAATATGTTATCTTTCAATGTAGACGCGCGCAAGCATGCTCAAATACGTAGAGAGTGACACGTTCTCTAAAAAATTTTCACTGCACCGCAGGTCATGTGACAAGAAACAACCAGTCAGCTTCACAGTTTATGTTTCCACATTGGCTGCGTCTGAAAGCTTAGGTAGCTGACTTGTTGCCTCGCTGCCTCATGGTGACTTTGGCGGCATGAAGGCAGCTCCGGGATACTCATTTTGGACAGACTTCATAGGCAGCGTAATGTTATTCTGTTTGAAATATAATCCGAGAGTGCCTTTGTGATATCTAATCGCATATTTGAAAACTACAATACTAATTTCTCTCTAGAAATGCAATTAAAAGGTGTTTAAAGTTCAAACTTTATTTACAACTAAATTTGTGCTCCAGCCGCTTTCTTAGGCACCATTTTATTTTTCGAACTCGACTTATCACATTCCCTTTCACACGGCCATGCATAAAATTGTGGGACAAGACGATGAAGGTATCTCAGGAGACAGGAAGTAAACCAAACATTGCATTCGGACGTGCATTGATGCCCTCCTGCCTTGGAATGATGCCTCCGAGAGGAACCATTTTAGAGCTTTTGGACACAGCCATTGGGTCGTATTAACTCAAGATGGAGGAACAGCTGCTCATGGCTGTACAGGGATACACAGAACGAACAAACTGTCAATTTTGACCTAAGTAGAAAAAGCCTCTGAAGTCCACGAAGATAACTGAAATGAAACGGTCTACGGAGGCTGAATAGTTGCATAACTTGCTGTTCGCTCCAACTGTGCCTGGCAGCGAGAGACAGCTGAAACGTTTCTGACTTATTAAAAAAAAATATGGAACTAGAAAAAATACATATTTTAGAAAATATGACACGTTGATGTAGTTGGTTCAAATAAGCTAATCTCCCCAGACAGCAGACGACTCTGGGCCGGATCGGCACCGGATCAGCGCCAGAGCTGTTGACTTTGGCACAGATCCGGAGCGGATCCGGCCCAGAGTCGTCTGCTGTTTGGGAAATGGCAGTGGCGTGGTTGGATAGTGCAGATTAAGGGGCAGTATTATCCCTTTTTGACATCACAAGGGGAGCCAAATTTCAGTGACTTATTATTTAACATGCTTGAGAGAATGGTTTACCAAAACTAAATTACTGGGTTGATCTTTTTCATATAAGCACTGGGCACCCAGTTATAGCACTTAAACATGGAAAAAGTCAGATTTTCATGATATGGTTTTTAAACCCCAGATGATAATAAATAGTCACATGTACACAACATTAACTTAACACATGACTTCATGTGATATAATACCTACAGCTGTAAGTGTATGTCCTCCTCACTCCAAATATCTTCTCATTTCACCAGCTGTCCACGTGAATGCTCACTCAGTATTTCACAAACCTGTTTAAAAACATAGGAGAGATGTGTTAATAACAATCTGTCACATGTGTGTGCGGTTGGACGGCAGAACACCACATCAGAAATGAGTTAATGGGTCTCTCCAGAAACCTGGAAGTGATATACACTCATTGGAACAAACGTACAAAACACACACACACTTTGTCTAACATAAATCATACTTTACTAAGAAAAGTAGAGACATGAAAATAAGAAAACCACAGTTTCGTAGAAATACCATGTTTCTTTGTGTATCAATTAAGTACTCTATAATATTCTTCAAGTACCTTGGAGGAACTAAAGTACATGACTATTGTCATCAGGCTGCTACCCAGTCTCACAAAGTTTCGTGATATAGTCACATATTTTTTTTTTATTCTTTTTTCGTGCTATTCTCACGAAATTTCGTGTTTTTTCGTGATCGTATAACGAATTCCTGTTTTCGTGTGATTATCACGTATTGGTTACTCGACTGTTTTGTCCTATTTTTAAACCATTGTCGCTTCGGTTTAGGGTTAGATTTGGTGCTTGCATTAGAATGTCACTTTATTTATGATCTATACTATTTTTTTCTGATTTATTTTTTTTTATGTCACCTGGCGTCAGGGTTAGAGTTGGGTTTGGTTAGGGATGTCATTTTATGTAAATCTAAAACTAAACCGAAGCGACAATGGTAAGAAAATAGGACAAAACAGTCGAGTAACCAATACGTGAGAATCACACGAAAACAGGAATTCGTTATACGATCACGAAAAAACACGAAATTTCGTGATAATAGCACGAAAAAAGAATATATATAACGAAATTTCGTGAGACTGGGCTGGAGTTTGTACCATATTTCAAAGCAGCATTGTTTTTATCATCCCTGTATGGTACATCCAAAGTGCATTTGTGAGGAACGGCACATCTCCACAGAGGGCTCATGTTCAACATTAACATCAAAAGCAGCAACTCTTCTTGTAGGAAGAAATAAAAGCCAATTTCTCTGCATGTAAACAACAAAATTGAGCTGCATGAAATGCAGACAAACAATAACTGTCTCTGTGCACACCACAAGCACAGTTTTCATTTACTGTGGATGGTAAACTTAATTTCTGGAGGGCACGGGTGCAGATGTTTTACCTGTGGCACCTCAGTAAAAAGTTGCATATAAACAGCAAAGTTTATTTGCATGTGATCTTTCTGGTGCTTTCGTGCACAAAATATCTACTCATTGCTTTCCATTGTCAGCTATGTCTTCATCTGGGAAGCTTTTTAGCTACAGGAATAACAAAAAACACCATAACTGCGTCATGAGGGCAGCGCATACTGTATGATTTCCATAATGACTATGCAAAATCTAGTCATACATTAGCTTTTTTGGAGAAAGCATGCAGAATAAATGATAACACATTAAGTTGCATGTCATGGGGTAAATAAATAATGAAAAATATTAAAATTTTGGTTGAACTGTTTTTTTATGAACCATTTCATCATTTTAATCTAGACTGAAACATATGTGACCTCCCATCTTTCGGTCTCAGTGATTCTCAGTGATTTCAGGTTGGGTTGGGTTTAGGATGTGTTGTGTTTATAGCTGAACCAATCGTTGGAAATTTCCTCTCACTTGTTTTAGCTTCATCCGTGATAATGAGAATGGCAGACTGTGAAGAGCAGAGAAATGCTGAATCACCAATGACACTGCGAGATGTGAGAAGTGACTGCAAAATAGTTTATTAGTGAAACTGTGCCATCATGAGGATTATATCATTTACATACTAAAACAAAAAGACAAGTCACAGTTTAAAAAAAATGATGAATAAGTGTTCAAAACACGTTGCATTTATGACGCATCATAAAAGATACTAGATTGCTGTACAGATAAATCCAGCTCATAACACATCCTCACAAATAAAATCAAATTTTTCCTTCACTGACCAGAAAGGAACCTTTTGGCATTCCAAAAATATTTGTGTTATTCTCAGAGGAAAAACCTTTTCCGTAACCTTCCTCTCTTTTCACACATCAAAGTTTCCTTATAGTTCATTCACACAGCAGGACATTCTCACACAGACCTTGAGCTTCTGAACACCTAAACCACAGAGTCTCATCCCAAAACATACACCACTGCTTGTATCAGAAGACACATCAAGCTTGTTAGCAAGTTATAACAGATTTTATTTGAATATTATATATTGAATATTGCGCAATACGTTGCAATGAAAAGAAAAATGTGGTGTAGATTTCTAAGGTTTCAGTAAGATATAAAACTGAATGCAGTGAATTGTTTTTAATGTTATTCTACCTTATTCACACCAAACGCGAAGCATTGTGTTCTTCGCTCTAAATTTCACGCGGGATTTAACTTTGTGTCATGCTTATTTTTCACTTGAGTTAAATCTTTACAACTTGCATGAAGACGCTTTTGAGGTGAATAGCGCATGTTTTATCACCCCCCGTCTTTACATTGACTTGTATGTAATATACAGTACTTGCGCAAATCGTTCATTTCGCATTTGATGTGAACGCCCCAAAATGCTGCATACACAAAAACTGTGAAGCATCATATTCCTTGCTGTAGATTACTTGTGGGATTTGACTGTGTCATGCAAATTTTTGGATTGAGTTTAATATTTTCAACTTAAGCGAAGACGCATTTGAGGCGAATAGTGTGTTTTTGCTGCAATCGCACCGTAAAAGTTTGCATCATTCACATCACCCCACACAGGTTTGCGTCTATTGATGTCTTTAAATTGACTTTGTATGTGATCTACTTGCGCAAATCACTGAATTCGCGTTTGATGTGAACGCCCAAAATGCTGCATACACAACAACTGTGAAGCATCATATTCCTTGCTGTAGATAACTTGTGGGATTTTACTTCCTGTCATGCAAATTTTTGACTTGAGTTTAATATTTTCAACTTCAGCAAAGACGCATTTGAGGCGAATAGTGTGTTTTTGCTGCAATCGCACCGCACAAGTTTGCGTCATTCACATCACCCCACACAAGTTTGCGTCTATTGATGTCTTTAAATTGACTTTGTATGTAATCTACTTGCGCAAATTGCTGAATTCGCATTTGATGTGAACGCTCCAAAATGCTGCATACACAACAAACGTAAAGCATCATATTGCTTGCTGTAGATAACTTGTGGGATTTTACTTCGTGTCATGCAAATTTTTTGCATGAGTTTAATATTTTCAACTTAAGCGAAGACGTGTTTGAGGCGAACAGTGTGTTTTTGCTGCAATAGCGTTGCACAAGTTTCCGTCATTCACATCGCCCTGCATGAGTTTGCGTCTATTGCTGTGTTTAAATTGACTTTGTATGTAATCTACTTGCGCAAATCGTTGAAATCGCATTTGGTGTGCTCCCCCTATAATGCTGCATACACACCAAACGCAAAGCATCACATTTCTTGCTCTAGATTACTGTGTCATGCTCGCTTTTGGTTTGAGTTAAATATTTTCAACTTGGCAAAAGACACGTTTGAGGCAAATAGTATCATTAAACTTCATGTCATACAAATTTTTTGTTTGAGTTGAATATTTTCAACTTGCGCGAAGACAAGTTTAAATCAAATAGCGCGTGTTTTCGCATCATTCACATCGCTCCGTGTGAGTTCGTGTCTATTGCCGTCTTTACATTGACTGTATGTAATCTACTTGCGCAAATCGATTTGCATTTGTTGTGTATGCCCCATAATGCTGCATACACACCAAATGCGAAACATCACATTCCTCGATCTAGATTACTGGCAAATGTATCGCTTAAGTTAAATATTAAGATGCGTTTGAGGTGAATAGCGTGTGTTTTTGTGGCAAATGCGCTACCCAATTTACGTTATTTGCATCGGCCCCCACAAGTTTGCATCTATTCACATCTTTTCATTGACCTGTGTGTAATCTATTTGGGAAAATTGTTGAATTTGCATTTGTTGTGTATGTCCCATAATGCTGCATACACACCAAACCCAAAGCATTGCGTTCCTCGCTCTAAATTACTTGTTTCATGTCATACAAAATTTTCGTTTAAGTTTAATATTTTTAACTTGCGCGAAGACACGTTTGAGGCGAATAGTGTTTGTCACGTCACCCAATTCACATCACCTCGCACGAGTTTGCATCTATTGGTGTCTTTACATTGAATTTGTATGTAATCTACTAGTGCAAATCGTTGA